>NW_019522279.1:31109-35091 GCF_002814215.2 Seriola lalandi dorsalis | reverse complement strand
CAGTGACTACAGACACAGAAACAGTAAGACTACTGACACAGAAACAGTAAGACTACTGACACAGAAACAGTGACTACAGACACAGAAACAGTAAGACTACTGACACAGAAACAGTAAGACTACTGACACAGAAACAGTGACTACTGACACAGAAACAGTGACTACTGACACACAAACAGTGACTACTGACACACAAACAGTGACTACTGACACACAGACAGTAAGACTACTGACACACAAACAGTAAGACTACTGACACAGAAACAGTGACTACTGACACACAAACAGTGACTACTGACACACAAACAGTAAGACTACTGACACAGAAACAGTGACTACAGACACACAAAAAGTAAGACTACTGACACAGGAACAGTGACTACAGATACACAGACAGTAAGACTACTGACACACAAACAGTAAGACTACTGACACACAAACAGTGACTACTGACACACAAACAGTAAGACTACTGACACACAAACAGTGACTACTGACAAAGAAACAATAAGACTACTGACACACAAACAGTAAGACTACTGACACACAAACAGTGACTACTGACACAGAAACAATAAGACTACTGACACACAAACAATGACTACTGACACAGAAACAATAAGACTACTGACACAGAAACAGTGACTACAGACACACAAAAAGTAAGACTACTGACAAAGAAACAATAAGACTACTGACACACAAACAGTAAGACTACTGACACACAAACAGTAAGACTACTGACACACAAACAGTGACTACTGACACAGAAACAGTGACTACAGACACACAAACAGTGACTACTGACACAGAAACAATAAGACTACTGACACACAAACAATGACTACTGACACAGAAACAATAAGACTACTGACACACAAACAGTAAGACTACTGACACACAAACAGTGACTATTGACACAGAAACAGTGACTACAGACACACAAACAGTGACTACTGACACAGAAACAGTAAGACTACTGACACAGAAACAGTGACTACTGACACAGAAACAGTGACTACTGACACAGGAACAGTGACTACTGACACAGAAACAGTAAGACTACTGACACAGAAACAGTAAGACTACTGACACAGAAACAGTGACTACTGACACAGAAACAGTGACTACTGACACAGGAACAGTGACTACAGACACAGAAACAGTAAGACTACTGACACAGAAACAGTAAGACTACTGACACAGAAACAGTAAGACTACTGACACAGAAACAGTAAGACTACTGACACAGAAACAGTGACAGTAAGACTACTGACACAGACACAGAAACAGTAAGACTACTGACACAGAAACAATAAGACTACTGACACAGAAACAGTAAGACTACTGACACAGAAACAGTGACTACAGACACACAAACAGAAACAGTAAGACTACTGACACAGACACAGAAACAGTAAGACTACTGACAGAGAACCAGTGACTACAGACACAGAAACAGTAAGACTACTGACACAGACACAGAAACAGTGACTACTGACAGAGAACCAGTGACTACAGACACAGAAACAGTGACTACTGACAGAGAACCAGTGACTACAGACACACAAACAGAAACAGTAAGACTACTGACACAGAAACAGAACCAGTGACTACAGACACAGAAACAGTAAGACTACTGACACACAAACAGAAACAGTAAGACTACTGACACACAAACAGAAACAGTAAGACTACTGACAGAGAACCAGTGACTACAGACACAGAAACAGTAAGACTACTGACACAGAAACAGTGACTACAGACACACAAACAGAAACAGTAAGACTACTGACACAGACACAGAAACAGTGACTACTGACACAGAAAGAGTGGGAATCATAGAAGAAGTAGTACAGATCATAGTCCTCAGTGGTTGCCATGTTTGTAGTCCTAAAGCCAGACTTGTTTTGACTGTGTGTCACTGACAGGAGCTGGATGACGTGATGAAGCTGTTTGAGGTTTTAAAGCAGAGAAACTCCAGCCAGGCGGTTCAGGGTGAAGCTGGAGAACTACTGAAAAACATCACGGAGGAGGCGGAGGATATGAAGAGACAGATGGCAGACAAACTCATACAGATACAAGGTAGTATTTTATTTCAATTCGTAGTATGTGGTCTGTTGATTAAATTTGAAATGTTCACCATCACTTATTGTTACAATGGACACAGTGATGGCTGTGCTGATGTCAAGTCCATTTTATTTTTATAGCGCCAAATCATAAGAGGTAAGGGTTAGGGTTTGTCTATATAGAGTGTATGTGTGTGTTTACAGTGTGGATCGTTGTGTACAATGTGTATACATACAGTGTGTGTGTGTGTGTGTGTGTGTGTGTGTGTGTGTGTGTGTTGTCAGGTCTGGAGCAGAAGATCCAGCAGCTAAGCAGGAGTAAAGAGCAGAAATCAGCTGAAGTCTCCATGTTGTTGCAAACAGTCGATTCACTTCGAAAGGAAATCTCCAAACGAGCCGAAGGATACGTCAGCTGTACTTCATGAATCCTGCAGAGTACTGCAGAGTACTGCATACTGAAATACTGCTCCTCATTAATACTGCAGTACAACATCTCACTTTGTTTCTTAATGTGTGAAATGAGTGTGTGCTGAAGTCTAATGTTATAAAAACCTCATTAAAGACATTTACTGAATCTCACTATCATGAATGTCACTGTTTAATAATAATAATAATATAGTGTAATAATAATAATAATAGTATGCAGTAGTAGTAATAGTAGTAGCATAATAATAATCATATAATAAAGATTAAAAACAAGTCAAACTTTGTAAAAGTATCAAAGCAGCAAATGAATAGCTCTATTTATATCATAGTGACTGAAGAGAACTTATATCTGATCAATATAATCAAAATAACCAAAATGATCAAAATAATCAATATATGAATCGATTCCTCACGGTTTGTTGTTGAAGTTCAGCAGGTGCTGTTCTGTTTCTGTCCAGCAGAGGGCGCTCTCACTCCAAACACAGAAGGAAGAGGAGGAGGAGGAAGAACTCTCTCAGACAGATAAAGGCCCAATCCCAATGTCGCCCCTAAACCCTCAGAGACTTACCTGACTTCACCTGGTGAGAGAGCGAGCTCGAGAGGCTGCAGGGCTCAAAATGAATGGGACAACTTATATCACGTTACCTTGATGATGCCAAAAAACTTGCATTCAATTGTGGGTTTGGGACTTTTGTAAACAAAAAAATGATGTTGGATCAGGTCTGATCTAACTTGGATATTTGGAATTCATCATCATGTGATCACAGGACAGATAAGTCCACAGTTCAGTCTCTGAATCACAGTGACTGTGTGTTCATACTGTCATGCTGTGTTTTCTTGTAATGCTAATGCTAGCGTTAGCTCCTTTTAAGCTTGTTTTCTTAACTGTTCTTCCTCTATCTTATTATTTCTTGTGTTTTATGGCCATTGTTTGCCATTTTTACACTTCTGGGCGTCCCCTGATAACCATGGTAACCCCATGTTTAATGTCACAATGCTGGGGTAATTCCCTCAGGCAAAGTCTGCAGAAATGTGGACAGTGTGCACAAAGGGCTCAGAATGTCTGCTGGAGGACCCTCATGTCCTTGATGGTTTGACTGTGGGACAGAACTAAGACTAAGACTAGGACTGTGAGTCTGAGGGAGGGTGTTGGGATGGGGCCAAACAAAGAAACAGCAGAATGATTCAAACCAGTCAGAGTTCTGATCACTGAGTCACATGATTCTGATCAGAGATGATCAGGTCTTGGACTTTGGACTTTGTGAATCATGTTAATTAAAAACTCTTTGAATGTTTCCACTGTGTGTGTGTGTGTGTGTGTGTGTTTTTGTTGTTTGTGTGTGTGTATGTGTGTGTGTGTGTGTGCGTGCGTGCGTGCGTGCGTGTGTTTATATATGTGTGTGTGTGTATATGAGTATGTGGCTCACAGCTCATCTCTACAGGCCGCCACACGTTCACAGTCATTTCCCACAATGCACCATGGACAC
>NW_019522279.1:29146-30918 GCF_002814215.2 Seriola lalandi dorsalis | reverse complement strand
GGGGGGGGGCAGCACAGTCTCCTCTGATCCCCTCCAGAAATCCAGGAGGAAAACCACTTAAATCACTTCATAGAGAAACTGAGAGAGAATAAGCGGATAATCAAGTGATAATCAATAACAGCTGTGAAGCTTCGTCTCCTGGTTCCAGCTCAGACCTGCAGAGAGGAGTCCACTAACTTCTGGCCATATAGAGCTGCTTCGAGACAGAGAGAGAGTAGTAAAGTCACGCAGAGAGAGAAAGTCAGAGAGGAAGTCAGATCAGTTTCTTTCAAAATAAAAGCGTCAGACAAAAAAATTATCTCCTCACACACACACACACACACACACACACACACACACACACACATATATTCCTTGTTACTGTCGTTGCACTGTCGCAGATAAAGAGGCCGACAGACAGTTTTACTTTGAAAGGCAGCCCGGATTTATCCCCCTTTAGTCGTCGATGAATCTGAGGAGGCGGAGTCTGAAGAGGTCTGAGGGGTTCTGCTGAAGTTTTTGGGGTCCAGAGTCTGTGCAGGACTCAACTTTACGCAGGTATTCAGGGTCCTGGTCTGCAGGTTTTCAGAGTCCGGAATCTTCGGAGGTTTGGAGTCCGGTTTCCCGGTAAGGATCAGAGGATGTTGGAGCTTCAGCTCGCGGTGCTGCTTGGTGAGAAAACTTTATTTAAATAATTTCTTCTGCTGTTTGTTGGAACTAAAAGAGTTTGAATCTTATCTGCGATGAGCTGTGATCGATCTGTGATCAGCTCTGATTCACTAATCCTCAATTTTCTCTTGGTTTTCTGTCTCTTAGTTAAACTCGTGACTTCAGTGTCTGAATCAATGGACCAAACAAAAGAATGAAAAACTTTTTTGTAGTCTAATAATTTTTCGATTTAGCAAAGTGAATCTTTGTGTTTTGGCCTGAAGAGAAAAGTGAGTTTAACAATGTTTTAAATGATTCATCCATCCAATAATCGACATAATCAATGAAACCGCAGCTGAGCAGAATCATGGAGCTGAGACAAACAAACATTTATGAATTAAACTGATCAAATGAAAAGATCAAAGTGATTACTGGTTTGATCAATCACAGGTAAAAGAATGAATCTGATGAGATCAGCTCGAGACGCTGATAAAATCACTGCGGATCGTTTTTGTTGATTCAGACTGATTTCATCTTTAAAACCTTTAAACTGAGCAGATGATTGTTTCTGTTTCTTTTTAGTTATAGTTAATAAGATAATTAACATCGTGCTTATTGAACTCTTTGGTCATGTTATAACATCTGTTTTAATGTTCTGATCAAACAAACTAAGTTAAAGTTGATCAGATCAGAAAAGAAGCTGCTGCATATTGATTATTATTAAAACGTCATCAATAAATTAATAATAATAATCTGAAAAATAATATAAAATATTCAGTTTAAAGGAGCTATTTGTAACCTGTGCTATTGCTACATAGCTAAGTCTTGTGTGTGGAGGGGGTGGGGTAGTAGTGGTGGGTGGGGTAAGTTAATAGCTGTTAATGCTAACGTTAGCTATGTACTGATAATAAACAGCTCTAAACAGCTGTTAGACTTTCACAATAAGAGCCTCTGCTATCAGCTCTGCAGGTGTGTACCTGTGCTCAAGAGGGCGGGGCCTTGGTGGGCCAGGACCTGGGTTATGTCAGCCTGCCGGAGCTCAGTGATGTCTGCACTGAAGGCAGCTGTTACCCCGCAACAGGAGACCTTCTGATTGGCCGAGCTCATCAGCTGTCGTCCACCTCCACCTGTGGTCTGAGCCGACC
>NW_019522279.1:28026-28931 GCF_002814215.2 Seriola lalandi dorsalis | reverse complement strand
AGTAAGTAAATGTAGTGTCGTCTGAAATGATGGAAACACGACTGTGTGTGTGTGTCTGTGTGTGTGTGTGTGTGTCTGTGTGTGTGTGTGTGTTTGTGTGTCCTGTGTAAACTGACTTCCCTAAAAGGGAAACATTGAGCACCAACAGCAGACACATGTTTGTCCAGATGATCCTTTGGAGAAAACACAGACCACTCTATAGGTCAAAGGTCACACTGAAGCTGTCCATTCAGATACTAGATCAACTGAGCATGCTCAGTGTGCAGCTTTTTCTCTAACATGGTCACATGACATCATCACCACCGTTCAGATGCTTAAAACGCGAACAGGATCATTGAAGCCACAGTGACCTGAGATCAACCACAGAAGAAGAAAATCACGACAGGAAATGAAAAACAGCTGATTGAATTTATAGTAAAAGTAATGTGAGGTCAGAAAGTCTCCTCTTATCAGCACCGGCCAACAGCAGCGGAATGTGAGGAATTCAGCTCAGCATTAACCCTTCACTGTGAGCTGTCTCTCTACCCGTCTCTCTCTCTCTCTCTGATCAACCAGGAGGAGAAGAAATGTTTCATGTGTGAATCAGCGGCGCCCTACGACGAGCTGACCAATCAGACGAGCAGCCATCGCATCGAGAACGTCGTCACCACGTTCGCTCCCAACAGACTGAAGACATGGTGGCAGTCTGAGAACGGTGAGAGACACAGGGTCAGAGCTCAGAGGGTTACAGGTTTAACCCCTGGACTCACAGCTGGATTAACTAACTACACATCAGCTGATTGTAATTTTATTAACAGGATGTCAGCTCAGTCTCCTTTCAGACTGTTAGAAAATACAGTTCTTTTCTCTCCTTTATTATGTCCTATATCATCAGATCTACTTCCTGTTTAACTAAGAGACCCCCC
>NW_019522279.1:17078-27445 GCF_002814215.2 Seriola lalandi dorsalis | reverse complement strand
TCGTGTGGGCATCGCCTTAGTGAAAAAGGATTGAAATGTTTCCCAGCAGCACCTGGAGGTTGTCAGAGAAACTGTTGATGTGATCATGTGATCTTCTGTCTGCAGGTCTGGAGAACGTCACCGTGCAGCTGAACCTGGAGGCAGAGTTTCACTTCACACACCTCATCATGACCTTTAAGGTGAGTTCTACACAGGTACACACAGCAGGGGATTCTGGGTAGATGCACACTGATAGTTAGGGTTAGTCAGGGTTAGTTAGGGTTAGAAGCCAGTTCATCCTGCTGTCTGCTGGTCTGGCTCGACTCCAGAGTGTTTAACCTGCAGGAGCTCAGTGTTTATCATATTTAAAGACATAGTGACCTGGAACAGGAGGTTCTGTTCAGGTTCAGCTCAGGTTCTGTTCATGTTAAGCTCAGGTTGTGTTCAGTTTCTGTTTGGGTTCTGTTCACATTCTGTTCATATTCAGCTCAGGTTTGGTTCGGGTTCTGTTCAGGTTCTGTGTTGTTGATTCTCAGTGGGATCAGCAGAACTTCAACATGCTTTTCTCTCTTCAGACGTTTCGTCCTGCTGCCATGGTGATCGAGCGATCAGCTGACTTTGGGAAGACGTGGCAGGTTTATCGTTACTTCGCCTACGACTGTGAGACGTCCTTCCCCTACATTTCCCAGGGTCCAATGCAGAAGGTCGATGATGTCATCTGTGACTCGCGTTACTCCGACATCGAGCCGTCCACTGAGGGAGAGGTAATGTAGTACTCTAAAACTCATATTACTGCAGTACTCTAATACTTAGTAATCAGGGGCTAAAGTAGAAACGACGTTATAACCCACCTGATGTCAGCATGATGTCACGGTGATGTCACTAAAACACCTATTTTTTGATTCTAGGTGATTTTCAGAGTTCTGGACCCGGCCTTCAGGATCAACGACCCCTACAGCCCCAGAATCCAGAGTACGTCTGCTGTGACTGTACAAACTGTCAGGTTATTGATCAGTTATTGACCTGCTATCGATTGTTTTGTTCAGACATGCTGAAGATCACGAACCTGCGGGTGAAGTTCACCAAGCTGCACACGCTGGGTGACAACCTGCTGGACTCTCGCATGGAGATCAAAGAGAAGTACTACTACGCCGTCTACGACATGGTGGTCCGAGGAAACTGCTTCTGCTACGGACACGCCTCTGAGTGTGCCCCCGTCCAGGGCACCGGACAGACCAGGGAGGGCATGGTGAGTCCTGCAGGAACCAGTTCAGAGTCTGAACCAGCTGAAGGTTTTCTGTTTCTTTGAAGTTTCTGATTGTGGATGTGCAGGTTCACGGTCACTGCATGTGAATATTGATTATTGATTATTGTGCATCTGCAGGTTCACGGTCACTGCATGTGTAACCACAACACTAAAGGTCTGAACTGTGAACAGTGTCAGGATTTCTACCATGACCTTCCCTGGAGACCAGCTGAGGGACGCAACACCAACGCCTGCGAGAGTGAGTTCATACTGATTTATACCAGTCTCTACTGGTTTCTATTGGAAGATGACTGGTATAAAACCAGTCTCTACTGGTTTCTATTGGAAGATGACTGGTATAAAACCAGTCTCTACTGGTTTCTGGTGGAGTACCAGTACTAAACTGGTAGTGAGATCCTGTTGGTCTGAAATCACCTCCTGTCATGTTTCAGTTTGTATTGATCAATAATCAATCATTGTGACAGCTGACCTGAGGTCTCTTCTTCTTCTGTGGTGTCTGTAGAGTGTAACTGTAACCAGCACTCTGAGTCCTGTCACTTCGACATGGCCGTGTACATTGCATCAGGAAACGTCAGCGGAGGCGTCTGTGATGACTGTCAACACAACACGGCCGGACACAACTGTGAGCAGTGTCAACCGTTCTACTACCAGCACCCAGAGAGGGACGTCCGAGACCCCAACATCTGCCAGCGTGAGTCCACATGGTCTGATCAGAGACACAGACAGGAAGTCAGAGAGACGCCAACATGTTTGGTTTTGACTGATCCTTTAATGTTTCATGAAACATTCAGGAACCAGCTGTTCACTGTAAAACACATTACTGACTATTTTAAGTTAAAACAAACTGTAAACAGACCCAGCTGAGATTTTTAGTAGCTGTTCTAGATATTTTGATCATGATTACATGGTCTTCCTCCGCAGATGGAGTTTTACATTTAGATGTTCAGATTTAATTTAAATAATAATTAAAACATCTGAAGATCATGTTAGATGATCAAAAGCTCCAGAACAGTCACGTTTCCCTCCAAGGTTTTTATCACCTGACAGTTAGGAGCCATTAAACCTCTTTGTTTATGGACGTGCTGCAGAGGATTGTGGGTAAGTCTGGGTTTGTCTGTAGGAGGTCTTGGATGAAAGAAACATGTAGTTGAGTGAAGTTTGTCCTGCCGTGTCTACATAGCCTGTAGCTGCGACCCCCTCGGCTCTCTGAACGGAGGGATGTGCGACCGCATGACAGACGTTGGAGCCGGTCTGATCGCCGGTCAGTGTCGCTGTAAAGTCAACGTGGAGGGAGAACGCTGCGAGCGCTGCAGACCGGCGCACTACGGTCTGAGCGACGGGCCAGACGGCTGCACAGGTATGAGATACACACACACACACAGAGAGAGTGTGTAGTATCATTAGTGTGTATTGCTACTGTGTGTTATTACCGTGTGTATCACCTGTTGCAGTGTGTACCTGCAGTCCTGTGGGAACAGTTCCTGGAGGAAATCCCTGCGACAGTGAAACAGGAAGTTGTTTCTGTAAACGTCTGGTGGCCGGTCGAGACTGTGACCACTGTGTGGTGAGAAATACATTTCCTGATGTCACACAGATACACAGTCTGTTATAATGACTTAATAATAACACAGTTTAATATAACAGGGATTTGAAAAACAGTTGTGATTGTGAGTGTGATGATCTGTCAAATATTATATTTATATTATATTTACATCTCATTCTCATACACTCAGTATAACTTCAATAACTCAGCAGAGAGACTGCTGTGTGTGTGTGTGTGTGTGTGTGTGTGAATGAGATGAAAGTCTTAGGGCCTTCCTCTCACAGGTTTAAATCAGGTTTTTGCAGAAACAAAGTGGGAGGGCAGAAAACGACTTAATGACACGTGTCTAACGTGTGTGTGTGTGTGTGTGTGTGTGTGTGTGTGTTGTCAGTCTGAACACTGGGGTCTCAGTAATGATATGGATGGCTGCAGACCATGTGACTGTGACCTCGGAGGAGCTGTCAACAACCAGTGAGTTTATGTCCAATCACTACTAATAGCTAACTGCTAACAGCTAACTGCTAACAGCTAACTGCTAACAGCTAACTGCTAACAGCTAACTGCGAAGCAAACTGCCAACAAACTGATTTACAACAAAAGAACAAATCAATGAGTTGAAGTCAAGATAAGAAGAAGATGAACATGAGAAACATGCAGAGTTAGATAGCTTTATCAGCTAACTGCTAACGAACAGCTACCTGCTAACGGCTAACTGCTAACAAATGGCTAACTGGAAACAGCATGTTTAACAGAAGTAAAGGTGGTGCTGTACGTGTTTTAACTTCCTGACATCTTGCTTTGTTTCTTTTCTTCAGTTTTCCAGATAGGTTTCCTGCCTACTGTTTTCTGTGTTTGACTCTTTTCTTCCTCATGTGTTCTGACACTTCCTGTTTCACTTCCTGAACTCCTGCAGGTGTGACCAGGTGAGTGGTCAGTGTGTCTGCAGAGATCACATGTTCGGTCGTCGCTGCGATCAGGTCGAGTCTGGATTCTACTTTGTAGCTCTGGATCACTACACCTATGAGGCTGAGGATGCCAAATTTGGACCCGTGAGTCACTTTTTAGCCTTTGACCTCTGACCTTTGATACCTGGAGTTTTTTTCTCTTCTTTTCAAAACCCCTCTTTATCTTTGTTCTTTGTATCTCACAAATAATAAAGTCAGACTGTATCTTATTGTTTCCGGTGCAAAGACCTGTATTCATGCAGTTGCTTTATCTCATCAGGATTATTTTTATGCTGTAGAAATCAGTGATCAGACTTCAGCTGCCTAAGTCTAAAAAAAAATCACCTGTTTTAGTGTTTCTACGTTAGATCTTTCTTTTAGAGTTAAGACTGTTGATTAAGGTTTTAAATCAAGTTTTAAGATCAATATTACATCCCCAGCTACATTGTATTCTCCATCATCATCCTGATGACACTGTCTTGTTTATCCACTATTAACAAACCAGCTCTTCTTTGGTTAGCCAGACCCTTTGTATTCTTTAAAGTTTGTTCTTCTTATTTCACAGGGGCATTAAACTTACTCACCTTAATGTTTTTTAACTTTTCATCTGTTCTTTTTTTTCCTGATGAAAATGATTCCAGCACTTTCTTGTCTGTATGTTCGTTAGGAGATAAACTAAAGACTTCAACGCCACATGGGTGATCAGAGGTTTCATCAGGTTTTATGTTTTCAACTCATCTCTTTAGGGAGTGACACTGGTGCCAAGACCCCACCCTCAGGACCGCAGTCCCACCTGGACAGGTACTGGCCTGGTCAACATTCCAGAAGGGGCCTTCCTGGAGTTCTCTGTGGATAACATTCCTCACTCAATGGAGTACGACATCCTCATCCGCTATGAGCCTCAGGTAGGGCACTGTCAGCAAGGTGTAACCCCGCCCACCAGCAGAGCTCAAACCATATGATTAGACGCTGCCGTCCATCTCAAATTGATTCGCTAAAACTACCAGACATGTAGTCAGATAAGACCTGCTGACCTTAGATATAATGAGCAGACATATCAACAGTTTCTGTCCAGTAATTCGTGCACTGACTGGAGATCAGCTCTCTCAGATAATGTGCAACAATCTGATCAGAGTCAGAAACAGACTCCACCCACAGGTTCTAACACTTACATCTTCCACATTTTACAAATCATCATATCAAGTATCTTCTCTCACATTTTGTATGTGACCTGTTCATTTTGACCTGCATGCTTTTTAATAAATCATGAAAGCCTGTTTTCGCCTTGTCAGTATCTATTGATTATTGAGTGAAGGTTGAGAGGCAGAAACAACATGTTTTTCTATTTAATATGAAATCTACAACACAATAAAGTGAAGGGGTCTGAATACTTTCTGAGACAACTGTAAATGAAATGATGAAATGAAGAACCAGAAATAAATGAGCAAAGAAAAGGAAAGAATAATGAAAGAAAATGTAAAATAAACATGAAAAAACAAGAATAAGTCTGATGTGTTGGTCTTACAGCTGCCTGACCAATGGGAGGAGGTCCTGATGACAGTGATGAGGCCAGGGCCAATCAGAGCAGACAGCCGCTGCGTTAACACTGTACCTGATGACGACAACCAGATGACCTCACTTCACCCCGGCTCACGGTAACAGTCAGCCGAAGAATATGTTTATATACAACGGATTACAACAACATAAAGAAGAAACTCATGTATTTTCATATCAGGAAATCTAATGTTTCTGTTAAATGTTAAATTCCTCCAGCGTCGTCATGAAGTCTCAGCTCTGTGTTCAGCCTCAGTAAAGACAGGATGTGTTGAACCAAAACCTCCACATTTCCTGAAACTGAACCACAGTCTTTTAGTATCTGAACTTTACAACAGGTGGAACTCTGTCTCCTCAGGTATGTGGTTCTTCCCAGACCGGTTTGTTTTGAATCTGGTCTGAACTACACGGTCCGCCTCAGTCTACCCCTGTACTCGGCCCTCAGCGATGTCCAGTCTCCATACACACTCATCGACTCGGTGAGGAACCTCTAAAACCCTGATCTGATCTTCAAATTCTGAGGGAAAGTACAGATGTTCACAGATGTTTTACTTTAGTAAAGTTCAGTCAGGCAGCTGGAATGAATTATGATGTAAGTGACATCAACATGTGAACAGCCACAGGGGCATAAATGTCTATTATTGAACCTGAGACTGTGGGTCAGTCTCGTGATTTTCTTCATCCTCAGATCGCATTGATGCCTCACTGTAATAACCTGGAAATAAAGACACCTGTAGTCAGTGTGCTTTCAGTCAGTCTCATGGTTTTCTTCTTCCTCAGATTGTGTTGATGCCTCATTGTAAGAACCTAGAGATATTCACGGCCTCAGAGGGCGGAGACTCCAGCAGGAACAGCGGTTGGGAAACTTTCCAGCGTTACCGTTGTTTAGAGAACAGCCAGAGTGTCATCAAGACGCCGATGACAGACATCTGCAGAAATTTCATCTTCAGCATCTCCGCCATGTTGCACCAGGGTGCTAAAGGTATACCAGTACACCTGAAACCTGATGCATTTTGCCTTAATAATCCTATACTGTCTGAGAAGACTTGATTCAAACCAGCAGAGCTTTATTTGAAATTGTAGTGGCTGTCGTTGTCACTGCCCACAGGACAGCAGAGAGTAGGGAGTGACTATTAGAACTAGAGGCCGATACTGAGGACTCTGGGTGTGTGCACCCTGCAGGTTTTAGTGATTAATGATTATTTAGAGGACAGGATTCAAAGTCTCAGAGTGGGTCAGTACCACTCAGAGGATGAGAATCATTTAAGATCATCCATCACATACATCGGTTTTCTTATGTTACTAATGACAAAGCTCAGGAGGTTTCATGAATCAGACCTCAAACACTTGTAGGAACAAACCTGACAGAAACGTCAAGAGTTTTAGAAGACAAAGATGAAAACGTTCCTGCAGGGCGCCTGATGAATCTCTGAACTTTGACCTCTGTGGAATGAGAACAGGAGGAATTCTCGGGGTTTTATGAAGCCTGTTCAGGTCTGATTCACACAGAGGATCGGATTAGGAAAAGCACATTTATTTGTAGCACAAAAAAGAAAGAAAAGCAACAAAACATTAAAATAAAATTCAAATTAAAAGAATAGAAGGAGGGCTGATGGAGGTCTGCTGCACAGGAAGAGGAGCTGCAGCTCAGAGATCTGCTCTGATGAAAGAGGAGCTGCAGCAGAAACAAACACAAAGAACCATTCATCGTCTAACATCCTTCTTCTCTCAGTCTGACTCTGCTCACTGAGTTTTTCAACACTGACCTTTGACCCCTAACATCATCTTCATTTTCCTCTCTCCACTACAGCTGTTTCATTCCTCCTTTCCTTCCTGGTGTTATTGTTAATCTCTGAGTGGAGTCACTCCTCAGTGTTTCACCTCCTCAACAAGACACAACTGGTTTCTTCCTCTTCACATTCCTCAGACACCCCCAGACCTCCCAGCTCGTAAATCTGTCAGCCTCTCTCTCAGACAGGATCTGTGGAGAGTTTGTTTTCTTTGAATAATTGCAGCTTATTGGGTTTCTCACATGTCCTGTGTTGGACTCCTTTTCCCAGAATGTCAGTGTGACCTTCAGGGCTCCCTGAGCACCGTGTGCGATCCCAGTGGGGGTCAGTGTCAGTGTCGCCCCAACGTGGTCGGCAGGAACTGCGACAGATGTGCTCCGGCCACGTTCCAATTTGGACCCAACGGCTGCAGAGGTACTGAATCTAGAAGTCTCAACATTTAATTGTTGTCTGTTGATGTAACATGTCTGTTGATTGAATCTGTTTCTGTCTCACTGAAGTGAGAGATGGTTTCTCACAAACATGAACGTCGACGTGACGTCATGTGACTGTGGATCCTGAGCGTTTCAGTGAAGTTTAAATGATCTTGGTTTTCAGAGTCTGACCAGATGTTTGTACATTGTTGTGTGTTTCTGCAGCTTGTGCATGTGACCCTCAGGGTTCACAGAGTCCATTTTGTGATCAGCTGACCGGTCAGTGTGTTTGTGTTTCGGGAGCGTATGGTCGACAGTGTGATCGCTGTCTGCCGGGTCACTGGGGTTTCCCCACCTGCCGACCCTGCTCCTGCAACGGACACTCGGACGACTGCGACCCCACTACTGGATACTGTATCAACTGCAGGGACCAGAGCACCGGACACACCTGTGACAGGTACAGCAGTCAGTCAGTCAGACAGTCAGTCAGTCAGTCAGTCAGTCACCCCCCAACCCCCCGAGATCAGATTTCTTTGTTGTCCTCCTGACTTTCTCACACCTTTGTTCAGATGTCTGGATGGTTACTATGGTGACCCGGTGTTGGGCTCAGGTGACCACTGTCGTCCCTGCATGTGTCCCGACGGCCCCGGCAGCCAGCGGCAGTTTGCAGGAAGTTGTTACCGCAGCGACGACTCCCAGCAGGCCATCTGTGTCTGCAACACTGGATACAGAGGTAAAAACTTTATTAACACTGAGGTAAAAACTTACTGGTGAAGCAGTTTTTCAGAAACAGCTTTTAACTGGAAACAGAATAAAGACAACCTGATGTGACAGATAAACTCAGTAGAATCTCATGAAGAAAGTTCTGGTTCTCAGTAAAAGATCTAAAAGATCATGATTCTGGCCTCAGGAGACAAACAGGGTTTTAATTTGAAGAGAAGCTCTGTGATTGAGTTTGATGTGAACAGAGAGTGGGAATGTGATGCGACTGTAGGTCTGTTATTACTTTAGGAAATAAGATGTTCAGACCGAAACCAGCTGCTGACAGACGTGAATCAGCCACTTTCTCCATTTGTTTCCACCTTAAACCGCCAACAGTGTGAGAGGAAAACATTCTGCAGACACATGAACGTTATTATTGTACTGATGGTTTGGACCCGGCTCTGACTGACATGTGAAAACTGTGATCAGCCATCATGTTTATTCAAAGACAAACTGTTATAAACTAGAAAAGGAGAGAAAACTGAAGTGGGCTGTAAACAGGTTCAAACTGAAAGCATTGAAGTGTCTAGAGTGTGAGAACTAAAAGTAGTTGATATCAGTTACAGTGTATCCCCTGACCAACTAACAATAGTGTAGTTATATGTTAAGCAGTTGAAGTGTCCGTAGTAGAGTACGTTAGAAAGTAACCTAGTGACTGAAGTGTCAGTAAGTTAAAGCAGTTGAAGTGTCACTAAGTTAGTTTCTGAAAACATGAAACGATAGAAACTAAAACAAAACGACATCTGTAACTCTGTCTCGTTCTCACCTGTCCCTCCCAGGTGCTCGCTGTGACGAGTGCTCACCTGGTTACTATGGAAACCCCAGTGAGCCAGGGGGGCAGTGTAAGCCCTGTCAGTGCAACAACAACATCGACATGTTGGACCCGGAGTCTTGTGACGCTCAGACCGGCGAGTGTCTGCGCTGCTTGTACCACAGCGAGGGCGCCGCCTGCCAGGACTGCAAACTGGGTTACTATGGCAACGCTCTGCTACAGGACTGCCGGAGTGAGTACACTGGCTTTAATGGGCTACCAGGGCAACCGTCTTCATTGCTTTGATGTGAGTAGATGATCCAACAGGTTGTAAAGGAAACCCCAGTTTATGAATAAAAAGGTGAATCGTGGAGTTAAATCCCGAGAATGTGTCACTTTACATCGAGACGAGCTCTTGAAATAGTTTCAGTCAAATCATGATTAAAGTCAAATTAGAATAAAACTCGGTGAGATCTGGATTGAAAATCGTTGTGACTCGACGTGGATCCAGATTGAACCTGAATAAAACCTTGATGAATCCTGACGAAGGTTTTTCGTGTTTTGGTCAGAGTGTGTTTGTAACCACCTGGGCAGCGACCCCTCCAGCTGTCCGTCATCTGACTGTCACTGCGACCGCAGCAGCGGTCAGTGTCACTGCCTCCCCAATGTCGTTGGTCAACACTGCGACCACTGCGCACCGGACACCTGGAACATGGCGAGCGGCAGCGGCTGTCAGACCTGCAGCTGCGACCCAAAACACTCATACGGGACGTCCTGCAACGAGGTGAGGATGAGACGTTCAAGACCACGTCGCGTTTAGTTTAAAGTCAGAAAACAGTTTATTCATTAAATCTACCTGGAGTGTGTTCAGGTGTTTTTATCTTTGTGTCAGTTTAATTAACGCGAACTGAACGAGCTTCTGTTTGTTCCGTCACAGATCAGCGGTCAGTGTTCCTGTCACCCCGGCTTCGGAGGAAGAACATGCAGCGAGTGTAGAGAGCTGTTCTGGGGAGACCCAGAGATCAAATGTCACGGTGTGTAGACTACGTGAAACCGGATCAGAGTCAGAAACTGAGACTAAAAATCTGAATCATTCAGCCGCCGCCCCACTGCATTGTGGGAACATTACAGCTCCCAGCATGCTATGCTACGATCTGCTGTGACTCATATTAAGTCCAGATGTTCCCGAAGCCTGCTTGTTCGTTGCCATGGAGACAAGACCAGAAATCTGTTTGAACCTCCAAAGATCCCTGAAATCTACAAAGAGGCTTAAAGAGAGAGAGAGACAGAGAGAAAGACCCAGAGAGAGACAGACAGAGAGAGAGATACAGAGACAGACAGAGAGAGAGAGACAGAGAGAGAGA
>NW_019522279.1:11973-16673 GCF_002814215.2 Seriola lalandi dorsalis | reverse complement strand
CCCAGAGAGAGAGAGAGACAGAGAGAGAGACCCAGAGAGAGAGACCCAGAGAGAGAGAGAGACAGACAGAGAGAGACCCAGAGAGAGAGACAGAGAGAGAGACCCAGAGAGAGACAGAGAGAGAGAGACAGAGACAGACAGAGAGAGAGAGACAGAGACAGAGAGAGAGACCCAGAGAGAGAGACCCAGAGACAGACAGACAGAGACTATCAGTCTGTATATGTCTGGTTGAAGGTTGTTTCTGTCACTGAAAGAAGCTTCAGCTGTAATTAATACAAACCAGATGTTAAAGACACACACACACACACACACACACACACACACACACACACACACACACACACACACACACACACACTTCCTGCCCTCAGATGTTTGACTTTGTCTGAGACTCTTCCTGTAAAATGTTTTGACTGTAAATGAAAAAAAGACTCTGTCAGAAAACAGTGTGTGTGTGTGTGTGTGTGTGTGTGTTAACAAACTGCTCTCTCTCTCTCTCTCTCTCTCTCAGCCTGTGACTGTGACCCTCGCGGCGTCTCCCAGGATCAGTGTAACAAGGAGAGCGGTCACTGCGTGTGCTTGGACGGCGTTTCCGGACCGCGCTGCAACGTCTGTGCTCGTGGATTCTCAGGAACCTTCCCCAACTGTCGGCGCTGCCATCAGTGCTTTGCCGAGTGGGACGACGTCATCGGTCAACTGACCAATCAGACGCACCGCCTCGTCAACAAGGTCAACGCCATCAAAGCCAGCGGAGTCAGTGGACCGTACAAGAAGACCATTGACAGCATCGAGAGGAGTGCCGCCGACATCCGGGTCCTCCTGAACCAGAACCCGGCTTCGCAACCTCTGACCGAGATCCAGCACCTGCTGCAACAGGCCAGGTGAAATGAACTAATCCGGGATTAACTTTAATATGAGATTAACTAATCTGAGATTCAAACAGGTCTAATTAAAGTAAATGGTAACCTCTGACCTCTGTTTGTCCCTCAGTGACCTGATGGGGGCCCTGAGACAGATGTTGAACCACACTGAACAGACTCTGCTCCAGGTGGAGGACCAGGACTCAGCTGCAGAAACCAAACTGGACTCTGTGACGTCCGACGCTCAGAAACTGGAGCGGACAGTTCAAGAGCTGCTGGATCAGGTCGAGTTCATCAAGAACTCTGACATCAGAGGTGAAGAGAGGGGGTCAAAGGTCAGAGGGAGGGGGAGGGAGGGTAAAAGACAGAACAAGACCAGACAACAACAACAGCTGCTGTACATTATTATTATTTGTTTTAGTACTGATTATTGATTATAGATCACATGTGACCGTCTGCAGTAGAGATTAAATAAAGTTTTTCTCAGATGATTTCTTCTTCCTGTATTGTTGCCAGGGGCGACGGACAGCGTCACAAAGTACTTCCTGCAGTCTCAGGAAGCCGAGGCTCGAACCAACACCTCCACCATCGACGCTGGCAGCCCCGTGGAAACGTCTGGCGCTCTACGGCAACTCACAGAGGAAAAACTGAACCAAACCAGAGAGAAGTTCCTGAGGAGACACACTGAGCATGCTCAGAGATTGGATGACCTGGCAGGAGAGCTGCAGACTCTGGACCTATCAGAGATCAGCCACAAGGTTTTTTTCACCTGTTTTTTACCTGTTGTTTACAAAACAAACTTCCGTTTTCCAGTGTCAGACTCCATGTCTGTTCAAAACTTCACTTGTCTTCACCTTCTGTTGCAGACCTGTGGCCGTCCATCAGTGGGTCAGGATCTGTGCTCCTCTTCCTGTGGCGGTCTGGGCTGCGTGGACTCTGAGGGTCGGACCACGTGTGGAGGTGAAGGATGTGACGGCGTGGTGACAACAGCCGACGGTGTCTGGAGGAAGGCTCGAGAGTCGGAACAGGAAATCCTCAGTGCCATGGGGGAAGTGGAAAAACTTTCAAAGATGGTTAGTGTGATGGGTTCTGCCGGGTCTGGTTCTGTGGGTCCAGTTCAGGTGGAAGTTGGTTGATGTTCTCACCTGTGGTTTGTCTTCAGGTATCAGAGGCCAAGCTGAAGGCTGACGAAGCGAAGCTAAGTGCTCTGGACATCCTGACGAAGACCAACACGACCAAACAAAGAGTGGACCAGAGCAACGAGGAGCTGAGGGGTCTCATCAGACAGATCCGAGACTTCCTGACACGTATGTCTCACTTCCTGTTTCACACAAACAGCAGGCGCCTCAGGTGTTGACCTACTGTTGTTCTTCCTGTTGTTGATTCTGATTTGTTCCAGCTCTGGTCTGACATGATCTACCAACTGTCTGAAACTGGTCAGAGTCAGGTGATCAAAAGGTGAGACACTAACAGCTGCTCATTGTTTCAGAGGACGCCGCGGACCTGGAGAGCATTGAGTTGGTGGCTAACGAGGTTCTGGCCATGCAGATGCCGACGACGCCGGCTCAGCTGCAGAACCTGACTGAGGAAATCCGGCAGAAGGTCGGAGAACTGGGACACGTGGAGAACATCCTGCTGCAGAGCGCCGCGGACATCCAGAGAGCCGAGAACCTGCTGGACCAGGCCCGCCACGCCAGGTGAGTCTGTCCGTCCTGTAACATCCAAACCCCTCCCACTTTCATCCACCTCGTTTTACCTGTGGTAATAATCCTTTCCTGTTTGTCAGCGAGGAGGCGGCTGATGTGAAGGACTCTGCAGAGACGGTGAAGCGAGCTCTGGAAGAAGCTCAGAGAGCTCAGACAGCCGCCGGCAGCGCCATCCAGCAGGCCGCCGCCGACATCAGCAGCACCAACAGCCTGCTGTCATCCGTAAGTGTCGCTGACATCATGTGACATTTACTGACCTCACATCTCAAACATGGAGCTGAGTGTTGTCTGTCTGTGTTGCGTTCAGGTGCAGTCAGAGACTGCAGACGCAGAGTTGAAGCTGAACAATGCCACCCAGAGGCTGCAGAGGCTCGAGCAGGACGTGACCACGCTGAAAGACAAAGCTGTGAATGTCAATCTGAGCACTGAACGGGCCAATCAGAATGCAGCAAGCATCAGACAGATTGCTGAGGAAGTCAAGAAGGTGAGACCACGCCCCTTTCTTTACATCACTGTTCATTTTTTCACTTTATGTTCACACCAAATCTGTGTGTGTGTGTGTGTGTGTGTGTGTTCAGGACCTGGACTCAGACCTGAAGGACAAGTACGCCACAGTGGGGCAGCTGATTGGTCAGAAGGCAGGTGGCGTCGCTGATGCCAAGAAGAGGGCGGAGTCACTGCAGCAGAAAGCCAAAGAACTGTTGTTGCAAGCGAGCGACAAGCTGCAGCTGCTCAAAGGTGACATCACACTGACATCACACTGACATCACACTGACATCACACCTCCACCCTCAGTATCACAACATAAAACAAACCGGCATCAGGCTGCTGAGAGTTTTCATTTACGTCCGATAGCAACAGTCGCTGCTCATCAACTGACATGTTAACTGACATGTTAATGAGTTCATTAACATACACTGCGTTCAGAGTCGGAACAGTTTTGTTGAACCGCCTGTTTCCTGTTTGTCAGATCTGGAGAAGTCATACAAGGACAACCAGCGAACTCTGGAGGTGAAGGCGGAGCTGCTGGTGGAGCTGGAGGCCGCCGTGAAGGAGCTGCTGCAGGAGATCAGCCACAAGGTCACCGTCTATAGCACCTGTCTGTTCTAGGGTCAAAGGTCAAACTGAGCCGTGACTTCAAATCACTGCTGACCAAAAATCTTAATTTGTTTAAAGATATGAATGTTTAATCTTAAGCTAATTTCCAAATTGGACACAGAGCCTTTTGATTATTGGAGTATTCATGAACGCACCACGCTGCCTTTTACATACAGATGATGTGACTATAAAGCATTTAAAGACAACAGCTGTAAAATGAATCAAAATAAGTTAGAAGCAGCTGAATGAAAACAAACATCTGTTAAACCACCAGCTGCTGTAAACTAGTTAAAATCTGTTGAATGTAATAAAATCACTTGATTCCAGTTTAAAGTTGTTAAACTGAATCTTTTAACTGTGTCACTGAAACTGTTTTTACCTCATTTTGTACTTTTTTTTCTACGAGGCCAAAATTCAACCAAAATGATTTTTAATAAAAACACTTCCACTTCAGATCAGACTGAGTTTCTTTACTTTAAAGGATTAAACCGTTCATCTGTTGGAAACTGAAAACACTCGACTACTGGCGCTGGTAGAAGAAGTACTCTGATGTTTTACTGAAGTAAAAATACTAATACCACAGTGTAGAAATACTCTGTTACTAAGTGTTTGTCACATTAATAAAGGTGAAGCTGCATTTAAAGCTGCACTATGTAACTTCTGCTGAGCAGCAGCGTCCTCTGCAGCCACAGACGGTAACTACAGGACACCGACCCGTTCAGTTCTGTTGGGCTCAGAGTCTGAGTGGTCAGGGTCACCAGAAGCAGCGTAGCACCAGAAGCTAACAGCTGACGTGCAGAAAACAAAAACACAAAGTCATCATCGCAAGACAAACTATGTAATAATGTAGTAATGAGTACAGAGTACTGATATACTGATGTAATAATGAGTACTGACGTAATAATGTAGTAATGAATACTGAGTACTGATGTAATAATGTAGTACTGAGTACTGACTACTGATGTAGTACTAAGTACTGATGTACTGATGTAGTACTAAGTACTGATGTACTGATGTAGTACTGAGAACTGATGTA
>NW_019522279.1:6519-11642 GCF_002814215.2 Seriola lalandi dorsalis | reverse complement strand
AAAGAGATATTAGGAACATCCGACTTGATGCCTCTTTTCCTGTTTCTTTTCTAATTAGAGAGAATGTCCATGATGAAGCTACGTGTGGTGTTGCTGCTGCACATGTCCATGAACTGTTCACAGGGTCAGAATTAAGTGGTTATTAAATGTCTCTGACATGAATTATATATTTTATTATTGTAAGTGGATATATCCACACACTATATATAAGAGGTTAGCTGTTAACTAATGATATAGGTTAATGATGAAACATCAAGGTAAAGAGACGTGTGGTTAGAAACAAACAGGATTGGAGTATTTTCCCTTGATTTCAGTGGTGGAGTATAAAAACCATCAGGAAAAACTTTGACAAATATGAAACTAAAAGTATAAAATATTTGTATAAATGTGTAAGAGTTTGTTAGAAGCACGTCTGAATATGTGTGCAGGTTCAGTCTTGATTAATACGTTTATGTGTCCACTGTGTGATCTGATCACTTTGACCCGTTTCTATGGCTGTTCCTGTCAAACATCTGATATGGTTCAGACCTTCATGTTCCCCAGAGAATGAACTGTAATAACTGATCATCCTCTGACTTCTCCTCAAGTCCATTACTTTGGTTTATGACCAGTTGCGTTCCCATCAGCCTCAGTGCTACTTGATGTTTACTACTGTTACTGGTAATGGGGCATCTCTGGTTTGTGAATAATGTCAAAGTGAAGTTCAGTGATTGGTCATCGTGGACTACAGACTTCCTCAGGTTCTCATGTGGCAGGAAGTCATTGTGTTGAGAGGGGTGCTCCCAGGTGAGAGGAACCTTAAACACCTGAAACGCCTCCTGCTGGCTCTGCTGCTGTCGCCTCCACAGCTCTGTCCTGCAGGACGTGTTTCCTGTATGCTCTTTGGATCACCATCGCTGCCACCTCCTCCTGCTTCCTCTGCAGGGTGCTGCCGATTGGTTCATATGACAGCTGCAGGAAACAGTGGTCATCTATTACATCAGGTAGGACTATGGCGTTTAAGTCATCTCAAAAGTTTTTCGCACAAAAACTGCGTGTCTGTGTGATGTGAGCGCTCAGAACAGATCCACGAGTGGGAAACCTTCCTCACGAGGGAACATCAGAGATGCTCTCTTATGCATGCTTTTAAGACTAATTAAACCTCATAAAGGACGCAGATTTGGGGGCAAAAAAAGGATTACCAGCTGTTTGCCTTTCAAAATAAACCTCTCTGTGCCTAAAACTCCTACAAATCAGTTTAATTTAGAAATCTGAACATAAAGAGCACAGTCGTCTGCGTACAGTGAGTCAGCAGCTCTCGACACAGATTCCTGCTGTAAAATATATTGTACATGTTGATACACACATCGAACAAATCTAATAAATAAAAAAGACTAATGTATTTTATTTGTTGTCACTGATCATACGTGTGTGTTTTCTCTGTTTGCAGTTTCAGAGAAACTCACGATTGTCTCAGTCAACTGATTTTCATTTTTGTCAACTAATTTTTGTTTGGTGCTTAATCATTTATGGATACAGTTTAATTGTGGAATAAGCATTAATTCATACAAAACCAAATTCCTAACATCCTAAAATAAGGAGAATAGAACAGAACAGAACCTTGGGCAACTTGTTGGTCATGAACTTCTCCTCAATTCTGGCTTTGAGAGCATCCCTCGGTCCTGAATCACCAAACACCTGCACACAGGTAAGAATAATGATAACAATGATGATAATAATAATGATGATGATGATGATGATGATGATGATGATGATAATAATAATAATAATAATAATGTTACCTCTGCAGTGAATGCAAGCAGGATATCTGTACAGTGGATCTTGTCTCCAGGAAGCAGAGGCAGATCCATGTGGATCAGTTTGATTGTGTTTGGTTTGGGAATCCTCAGAGGACCCTGCAGAGTGTCGCAGAAATCTGACAGCTGACTGTTGAACACAATGGAGAACATTATAGTCTACTAGAGACTACCAGAGTCCATAATTTAGGATATCTGACAATAGTTTGAATCTAGATTTAAAGCAAGGCATGGCACTGAGTCGGCTCAGAGACCAGTGATCTCCTCGCTGCTGCTGCTGGTGGTTGGGTTGTGGTTGTGGTGGTGGTGATCTGCCCTGATCTTACTGGACTTCAGTTCTGCATTAGACACAGTAGATTCCTGTATCTTATTCTGTATTCTATCTCATCTATCTCGCAGACACTGCAAATGAATATTTGTCTCGTTATTGTTATCTTATCTGCTGCCTCACTGAAGTGTGGAGTACATCTGAGCTCTGACGTAGGTCCTCTTCCGTTTTCTATCTGTAAGCTTCCACTTGTGGCAGCTGTGGCTCAGGAGGTAAAGCGGGTCGTCCACTAAATGTCATGTCCTTGGGCAAGATACTGACCCCAAATTGCCCCCGATGTATTGTGTTTATATTTGGTAGAAAAGCAATGTATGTGCTGTGTGAGTCTGTGTGTGAATTGGTGAATGTGACTTGTAGTATAAAGTGCTTTGATTGGTCGTTACGAGTACAAAAGAGTCACTAAGAGTCTATTAGAGTTTCTAAGAGTTAACTGAAGTTTAATAAGATGAAAATATTTTCCATGATGAGAGTATCAGTTTGTACTGTATGGAGTTTGGACTCACCTGTACTGTATGACCTGTGAGCCATCGGTGTCAAACATCCTCCAGGTTTTATAAAACATCTGCAGTTCATTGTCACTCAGGTTCTCAGTGTCGTCCATATTGAAGGTCTCCAGGACGACGGCGATGTACATGTGGACCACCAGCAGGGCAGACAGCATGATGTAGGAGGAGAAGAAGATGATGCCCAGTGTTGGGCTGCCACAGTTCCCTATGACGGTCGATCCTGGGTTCTGCATGTACGGGTCGCAGTCCGGAGGCGTGTTCAGGATGGGCCTCAGCACAGAGTCCCATCCAGTTGCGATGGTCATTGTAAACAGACACATCATGCTGCTCCCAAAACTCTCAAAGAAATACAATTTGTACTCGTTGCTCATATAGGCAAAGGTAAACATGCCGAAGATGGAGTACGTGAAGAGGAGGAGGAAGAGGAGGAGGCAAATGTTGAAGAGGGCAGGAAGTGACAACACAAAGGCTACAAGCCAGGGAATGACAGGGATGATACGACTTATACGAGCCAGTCGGAGCACAGGGAAGAAGCTTGGTGAGATCAAATATTTTTGCAGGAAGTCGTATATGAACATACCTGAAAGAAAGAAAGAAAGAAAGAAAGAAAGAAAGAAAGAAAGAAAGGAGAAAGAAAGAAAGAAAGAAAGAAAGAAAGAAAGAAATTTGAAATACTTTCTTCTTCTATTGTAAGTTACGATGTGAAGCCAGACTAGGAGTAGCACCACCAGCAGATACACTTAGTTTGCAATAAGCATCAACGTCCGAGGCTGAAAAATGAAGCTGCCACTGAAGTCATTCCCAACAGGGTTAGAGAATTAACAATAGCTATCAACCCTTTGTGCAGCACATTAGTGTCATACCTTATTTTGAAACTATGTTAAATTGCATTGTCCCTATCAACTACATAAATGAACTAAAAAAAGTACCAAAACCTGCAGTTCCTCTAACGACCACTAGAGTCTGGCTCCAACAGTGAGTCAGTCCCCATAGACTCCCATGTTAAAATTTCCAACTTTACAGCAGAAATAAACATGTTTACAGCCTGGTACAGAAACTGTTTTGGTCTCTAGAGCTAATTTCTTCCCTCATGACACCTGTTTATATAACTCACCTGTTTATATAACTCACCTGTTTATATAACTCACCTGTTTATATAACCTCTATGGACGTGAATTTTTATATAACTCACTCGTTTGAATTTTATTAAGTCTTAAAGTTCTGCATAATGGAGAGATGTGTATAAGAGACAGGTTTGTGCCAAATTTGAAGGAGTTGTGTCAAGGCATTACCGAGACACCGTGTCCACAGACAGACAACCTGAAAACAAATTGGCTGCTGCTCTGACTGTCACCGGTGCAGAGGAATAAAAACTCATTCATATCAATTAGTTGCTGGGGGGTTGGGCCAGAAGATGACATCACCACATGAAAATTGGCCAACTCACCCACAATGGACACGATAATGACGACAAAGTCAAGGATGTTCAGGTAGTCGGAGAAGTAGTGCCGTCCGAGGGCGATGATCTTCAGAAGGAACTCAACGAGGAAGATGATGATGAAGACGAAGTTGATGTAGTGCAGAATTAAATCTTTCTCGTCGCTCTGCTCGTCCGTCTCCACCATCAGAGTCAACATTTTCAAGCAGATCACCACCACTATGAAGACTTCAAAAGCCGGTTTGGTCACCAGGTCGAAGAGCAGAGCCTGGCACTTGTTCTGGAGAGGCAGGAGGACAAACAGGACGTTACAGCTGGAAGACCTGAACCTAACCCTAACCTCAAGTATCGAGCTGAGAAAAGTCTGGACTGTAAAACATCAACAGATCCAGAGAACCAGGTCCTATATTCATTAAAGCTCAGAGTTCATCACACCTTCATCACTGTGCAGCGGCATTTATTGACCTGGATTCATTAGAACATTAGAACCAGGATCCTGGAGCACATGTCAACACTCGTACTGTGACCTTTAACCTAAGCTCCACAGCCGTATGGTGTGAACACAGCTGGACAGGAAGTCAGTGAACCCACCTGAGGTCGTGGAACAGGTTTTCGAGTTGTCCTGGACAACCGTCTCTTCATGCCCCTGGATAATTTCTGCTGCTCCTCCGTCATAAACAGATGTTTCCCTCCAAAGTAAAGATGAGAGGAGAGACCACAGTTAACTGACGGAGACAAAGACAAAACAAAACCTGAGACTGGTTCAGCACCTGAACTGTCTGTCTGTCTTTCAGTCTGTCCGTCTGTCTCTCTCTCAGTCTGTCTCTCAGCCTGTCTGTCTCTCAGTCTGTCTGTCTTTCAGTCTGTCTCTCTCAGTCTGTCCCTCTCTGAGCCTGTCTTTCTCTCAGTCTGTCTGTCTCCCAGTCTGTCTGTCTTTCAGTCTGTCTCTCTCAGTCTGTCCCTCTCTGAGCCTGTCTTTCTCTCAGTCTGTCTGTCTCCCAGTCTGTCTGTCTTTCAGTCTGTCTCTCTCAGTCTGTCCCTCTCTGAGCCTGTCT
>NW_019522279.1:4795-5541 GCF_002814215.2 Seriola lalandi dorsalis | reverse complement strand
AGACAGGTACAGATTCACTACGAGAGCCTGCAGCCCCACCTGCAGACAAACAGGTACAGTCAGACAGGTACAGAGAGTGAGACAGGTACAGATTCACTACGAGAGCCTTTAGCACCACCTGCAGACAAACAGGTACAGTCAGACAGGTACAGAGGGTCAGACAGGTACAGATACATTGCTGGAGCCTTTAGCACCACCTGCAGACAGGTACAGAGAGTGAAATAGATACAGATACATTACTGGAGCCTGCAGCACCACTTGCAGACAGATAGGTGGAGAGGGTGAGACAGGTACAGAGAGTGAGACAGGTTGGAAGGCCTGCTCACAGCAGAAAGAGTCTCGGTGAAATCCATCTTGTGTATTGTTGCTGATGTAATGTACTACTGTAGCCCCAGACCTAACTTCTAACATGCTATCTGGCCAGACTGTAAGTGACCATAACTGTCTGTCTCTCTCTCTGTCTGTCTGTGACTGTCTTACCCTCAGGCCTTGGAAGCGAGACAGGGCCCTCAGGGGCCTCAGAGCTCTCAGAGTCCTCAGAATCAGGCCCACTTCCAGTTCAGAGTATCCCAGCATGTCGACAGTCAATGACATCAGAGAGACCTGGTGATGACATCATACTTATCATGCCTCAATAATCATACATTAATCACTTGCAGGTAACTGAAATATTATAGTATTATTATTGTAATTGTTAAATGTAGACATATGAGGAACTCGTTAGCATCAGAAAAATTTTGTATGCT
>NW_019522279.1:0-4218 GCF_002814215.2 Seriola lalandi dorsalis | reverse complement strand
AGACCAAACTACACTAGACTAGACCAGACCAGACCTGTAAGACTTTTCTGAAACTAAACAAACCTCAGAAGTTTTGAATAGAAAATCATTGTAACATACTATCAAATATGAGTTCATCAGAATCTGATTGGTATTAAAGCTACTTCATTTGCAGACTTTCAACTCCACTCTAATGAGCAGAAAAAAACGGACCTGGATCTGGATTCAAATTCAAACATTCCCAATAATCAGTCTTATTGATCTGTTCTTACGGCCAAGATGAGGAAGTCGATCCAGCACCAGACGCTGGTGAAGTACTTCCTGAATCCATAGGCGAGCCACTTGAGAAGCATCTCCAGGAGGAACACGTAGGTAAACACCTGGTCTGCTCTGTCCAGAATCATCTGCAACACCGTCCGCTCCTGCAGGTGGACGTCCTCAAACACCTGTTCACATACACACACGTTACCACCTGACCAGGTGTTTACCTTCACTGACTGACAGGGTTAAAACTGAACCGATGGATCCAAGACCCAAGATTAACATACAAATAAGACTGGGTCAGAACAACTGCTGGTTCAGACAGTGGTCCACTCTGAGCAAGGCTACAGTTATCTATATTACTGTATATTCATTAATCATAATAATGTGTGTTTACCAGAGCTGCACTGCTGAGGAGGATGATGGAGATGATGAAGGTCTCAAAGTATTTGTGTTGCACGATGGAGAAACAGGCTCTCCTGAAGTTAGACCAAACCCTCCATGTGCCCCGGGACATGTCTACATTCAGGAACGGACAGCAACGGTAACAACCTGAAAAACACACACACACACACACACACACACACACACACACACACACATGCATGCACGCACGCACACACACCAGTCCTCACTTTCTGACACACCTTCAAAGGGCTGTTTAAGGCCTGGTTCTAGAGTTAGAATCAGGTTTAGTTTTAGGTTAGGTTTATGCATTATGTCAATGAGTGTGTGTGTGTGTGTGTGTGTGTGTGTGTGTGTGTGTGTGTCATACTGTGACAGCAGCAGTCTTCAGGTGTGTTTTCTCTGTGATTTTTATTGTCTTCATTCTGCTGAACAAAATAATTCATAAATAAACGATATATTTGTTTGTTTACTGTTAAATATGAAGGAGTTCATGAATATGACTAAAAAATCATTCTGCTTCAGACAACGTTGATTTTTATGTGAAGACAAAAAAAATCAATAGAAAATGTTTTACTTGTTGCTTTTTCTCCTTGTCTTCATTTTCAGGCGTCTTGGAGTCGATCACGACCTCTGACACCGACTGGTCTGAGGTCATAGAGGTCAAGCCCACGTACTCCTTCTTGTTGTCTTTGTTACTGTCGACCACTTACGGTAAAAAGCAACCAGGAAGATCACAACACAAAACATTCAGTCGAACCTTGAGTCTTCAGTCTCATCATCAACAAACTGGATTCCAAAAACCTGAAACACCTGAACTCTAAAGTCTGCAAACTACAGACCCCGGAAACAAACTGCTCGCTACTTGCAAAGTAAACAGACCAACCTTTGTGGTCAGGGTCGACATGGTTCTTCTCTCCTTGCAAATGTTCCAGGATCCAGGTCCTGGTCCGAGCTGCACACCCTTTGATCTGGTTTATGGCGATCAGCAGATTGTTTTCTCCTTGTTCTGTTGGAGCTGCCAGATTAACACCACTGACCGAGCTCAGCAGCAAGGCCAGGAACAGGTTCAGAACCTGAAACAAGGCCAGGAACATATTCAGAGGAGGAGGATCAAGACCTCCAACAACAGACCCAGAACCTAAAATAGAGTCAAGAACAGAGCCAGGGGAAGTTCATGACCTGAACCTACACTGGTATGAACAATTAATCCCTGGTCAACTGTTTCACTGTTCAAGATTTAAGACACAACCTCGATCATGAACCCAGACCTGGACCTGCTGTAGTCTGAAGGAGTAAACCAGGGTCTGGTCAGATAGAGAAAGAGACTCACCAGCAGGTGTCCGATGACCACGACTGTCATGAAGAAGATCAGACACACGCTCTGATCCGAGACCATCATGCAGTCCCACATGGTCTCGATCCACTCTCCACACAAGATCCTGAAGATGAGAAGGAATGTTTGGAACAAGCCGTTCATATGCCAGCGAGGAAGCTCGCAGTCACTATCGATGCGACAGGCGCTGCATTCGTAGTCCTTCTGGAACAGCTGCCAGCCGACAACGCTGAAGACGAAGACCATGATGAGCAGAATGAGAGTCAGGTTCCTCAGGGCCCAGACCGCAGTCCACATAATCTTGATCAACGTGTGGAAGGTGGGCCACCACCGGGCCAGCCTCAGTACCAGCATCTAGACATGAGACAGGTGAGGGCACAGGGAGGAAGTCATATTGATCATATTAAATGATGTACTTGGTAATTAGGGATGATGATGATCGTACCACACTGACCACATGGAAGCAGTGCAGCACAGTTAGACCCTCGATGTCTGCCATTATCATGTCCAGCAGTCTGACGATGACAATGATGAAGTCAAGTATGTGCCAGCCCACCTGTAACCAAGGCAGCAGAACCATCACACACATTTCTATCAGAAGAGCAGACGCCATCAATGAGCTGGTAACAAACACAAAGTCTGACCTTGAAGTAACCGTATGGGTCCAAGGCCACGAGTTTGAGGAGCGCCTCGGCTGTGTAGATCCCTGTGAAGACCTGCAGAGGGGGGGTCAAGGGTCAGAGGTCAGGAGTCAGGGTTAGGACAAATCCTACATAAAACAACAGAAAGAGACTTCTTTGTCCTTGTCTTTTGTCTTTGTAGTTACTTTTTGAATCTGTGTGGGTTTGTGTTGTGTTGAGTTCTGCACTGTAAGTGTTTTGGGTTTAACACAGCTGCTGGACTCGTCTGTTGGTTCAGTCCTTTAGCACAACCGTGCCCCACCCCTCCCCCCCACTGTTCTTTAGCACTGACCAGGTTTGTGATGCTCAGCAGGTTCTCAAACTCCATTGTCATTGGATAATGTTCCATGGCCATGAAGACGTTGTTAAGTATGAGGCAGATGACAATTCCAAAGTCAAAGAACGGGTTCGTGACGAAGGTGTGGAGCCGCTGTTTAAGCCACCTCCAGCAGCCACAACAGTTCCACTTCAGGAAGGCCAGACAACATGGAGGACACGAGCTCTGGTCCTCCTGGACCTCTGAAACACACACAGCTGCTTGTTGACACCATCGACTTCCTGTCTGTTCTCTACAGAGACCGCTTGATGTTAAACTGATGGTAATTTAAGAGGTTCTCATGTCGGGCACTGTGTATTATGTCAATGAGGGTCCTCAGCGGTATAGAGAGGTGTGTGTGTGTGTGTGTGTGTGTGTGTGTGTGTGTGTGTGTACCTCCCACAGCAGGGTGTTCTTCCTCATGGCTCCTTGTTACTGCGGCTAAAGGTTGTTTCTCAGAGACTTCCTGTGTGCAGGTGTTCATTTTCACATTATTAATTCAGTTCACCTTCCATATGTTTCATGTTTCATGTTTATACCAGTAGGAATAATTCCCTAATATTATTTTGAACATTCTCAGACAGTAGTTTTTATTTCATTGTTAATTTACAGTATTTAACTGTTATTATCATTATTATTATTATTGTAATTATTTATGTATAAGATTTAGGTTTATTCACGTTATCGTGCCTCACAATTTCGTTAGTTCCTACCTCCTCCTCCTCCTCCTCCTTCCTCCTATTCATCACCTCCAGGATCTGAATGAACTCTTCTTCTCTCTGTCTGGCCTTGGCGACATCGGCCCTGTCCTGCTCAACAGTCACCCTGGCAACTAACGCCACAATGAGGCTGAGGAGGAAGAAAGAGCTGGGGAAGACGAGGACCGAGAAGATGATTGTAGTGTAATAACCTGCTGCATGTGTCATCTACAGAGAGACAGACAGGTGATGGACAGACAGGTGAGAGACAGACAGGTGAGAGACAGAGAGAGAGAGACAGACAGGTGATGGACAGACAGGTGAGAGACAGAGAGAGAGAGACAGTTCGTCAACTTTTTATTTTCAGTTCTAAATAAATCTCTCTATTTTTGTTATTTCTGTTGTTGCTGTGTGTGTGTGTGTGTGTGTGTGTATGTGTGTGTGAGTGTGTGTGTGTGTGTGTGTGTATGTGTGTGTGTGTGTATCTGTGTGTATGTGTGTGTATGTGTGTGTATGTGTGTGTGTGTGTGTGTGTGTGTGTGT
>NW_019522278.1:0-968 GCF_002814215.2 Seriola lalandi dorsalis | reverse complement strand
AAAAAACAGAGAGAGACGGAGACATCACACTGAGGTCATTACTGTGACTCAGTCATAGGTACGAGGCTGTAGTGAAAGCCGTGCTGATGTTCAGTGACATCATGACCTGGAGTGTGATGTAACTTTAATGGCTACAGTGAAAACTCCAGCTTCACTACTACTGTACAACCTACAGTACAAACAACCTACAGTAGAAATAAACTACTGTACAAACAACCTACAGTAGAAATAAACTACTGTACAAACAACTTACAGTAGAAATAAACTACTGTACAAACAACCTACTGTACAAACAACTTACAGTAGAAATAAACTACTGTACAAACAACCTACAGTAGAAATAAACTACTGTACAAACAACCTACTGTACAAATAAACTACTGTAGAAATAAACTACTGTACAAACAACCTACTGTACAAACAACCTACTGTACAAATAAACTACTGTACAAACAACCTACTGTACAAACAAACTACTGTACAAACAAACTACTGTACAAACAACCTACTGTAAACAAACTACTGTACATCCAAATCAATATTTGTTTCCTCTGGACACTACATAGACTAACATCTTTTTACGAGCTGCAGATTGATGTTAGAAATCAGTCTTTTTCGTGCAGCAAGTAACCTTAGTAACAGATGGTTAAAGAGCTGATTAAAGAGGTGACATCATCATCAGCTGAGAACCAGCTGACAGAATCAGTACCTGGTCTAAGAAGCGGTAGAGTCTGACAGCCCGGTCGATGTTCTGTCCGGTGGTGTTGACCCTCTGGGAGAAGTCCTGCAGCTGCGCCCAGAAAGAATGAACTTTGACCTCGTAGCTGTGGAGGTCAGCTGACGACACGTCAACCCAGCGCTCCAGACGAGCCAACAACGCCTCACCTCGTTTACAGTGATCCTGCAGAGAGAGAAGACGAGGGTCACCTTGTCTGTGTGTGTGTGTTTGAGCGTGTGTGTGTGTGTGT
>NW_019522277.1:0-1109 GCF_002814215.2 Seriola lalandi dorsalis | reverse complement strand
AGACACAGGAGGCAAGGTGATTGCACACAGGTGAAACACATTAGGGCGGGGCAGACAATCACTACACAGAAACGAGACCAAGACAAGAAGCAAAACACAGACACACAAGGAAACCAATACAAAATAAAACAGGAAGTGCAAAAGTCCAAAACAAAACTAACAAAAAGTGTCTGCGGTGGCAAAACATGACAGAACCTCCCCCTTAAGGGTCGAATCCAGACGACCCTAAAACAGAACACTAACTCGGGCGGGAGGAGGGATCCAGGGGCCAGTGGACAGCATCTTCCGATGCTCAGGGGCAACACATAGCAACTCAGGGGGATGGCTCGGAGGCCTTATGGACAGGCTGGGCGAAGACGGGGGCTCTCCGGAGGTCGAGCTGGAGGATGGCGTCGCCCCTCTGGAGGGCGAGCAGGAGGACGGCAGCAAAGACGGGGTCTCTCCGGAGGTCGAGCCGGAGGATGGTGTCGCTCCTCTGGAGGGTGACCGGGAGCCGACTTGGAACCAGAGTCAGGAGTCAGCTGGACCGCCGTCAGGACATGAGGAACAGGGATTGGCCGGACCACTGGAGGCGGCACAGAGTCAGGGACCACCAGAGGTGGCAAAGAGTCAGGGACCACCGGAGGCGGCACAGAGTCAGGGGACAGAGCACAGAACACGGAGCAGCGACCGACGACACCACAGGAAAGACGGGAGTAGTCGTCGACGCAGCCGGGGAACATGGAGCAGCGGCCGCCGACACCACAGGATGGACAAAATTCGGCCAGAGCACAGACAGGAAACGAGGATCAGGGATCGGCCGGACCACTGACTTAGAACCAGAGTCAGGAGTCAGCTGGACCGCCGACAGGACAGGAGGGACAGGATTCTGCTGGACCACCGGCAGGGAACGAGGAGCAGGGATCGGCTGGACCACTGACTTGGAACCAGAGTCAGGAGTCAGCTGGACCGCCGACAGGACAGGAGGGGCAGAGTTCGGCCGGACCACCGGCAGGGAACGAGGAGCAGGGATCGGCCGAACCGCCGACAGGAAACGAGGAGCAGGGATCGGCCGGACCACTGACTGGGAACCAGAACCTGGAGCCAGCTGGACCGCCGACAGGACAGGA
>NW_019522276.1:0-1341 GCF_002814215.2 Seriola lalandi dorsalis | reverse complement strand
CAACCCCAGAGTTTTCAGAATAAAACACAACCCCAGAGTTTTCAGAGTAAAACAAAACCCCAGAGTTTTCAGAATAAAACACAACCCCAGAGTTTTCTAAGTAAAATACAACCCCACAGTTTTCAAAATAAAACACAACGCAAGAGTTTTCAGAGTAAAACGCAACCCCAGAGTTTTCAGAGTAAAACACAACCCCAGAGTTTTCAGAATAAAACACAACCCCACAGTTTTCAGAGTAAAACACTACCCCACAGTTTTCAAAATAAAACACAACCCCAGAGTTTTCAGAGTAAAATACAAGCCCAGAGTTTTCAGAGTAAAACACAGCCCCAGAGTTTTCAAAATAAAACACAACCCCAGAGTTTTCAGAATAAAACACTCATGTCTTGGTGATGTAGGGTGGATGTAGCAGAATCTACAGGTCCTTCAGGTGCTCTCTAGAGCCAGTGTCTGGTTTGTCCATTCTGGGCTACGGTAGATAAATGGCTGTGCGACATGTTGGGCTTCGATTGTCCTGAGCTGCAGTTGGAAAGTCAAAAGAAACTCTACGTCTCCTCCACCTCGATGGAAAACGTCATGAGGTCAAAGAAGTGAAGGAGAATTCATCAGGCTGCTCTCACACTGAGCTTTTATTTTTTAAACTGTATTTATAAGACAATGAATCCTCCTTTAACCACGAAAACAAAGCAAACAGGACTGAAATGTTGAAACAAGAAAACATGAGAGAGAGTTGAGTCTGTAAATTGATAATTAAATAGAAATAATGAACTGAGTGAGAGATCAGAATAAATGATATTCAGACAGAAGTTTATAGGGATATCTCACAGGTAGAGCTGATCTTTACAATCACCTCATCAATTTATCAATTCCCCCCCAAACGATTTCTGCCAGTAAAACAGTTTGATCAGAGTGAACGATGGACGAAAGGATGTTTCTGTCTTTTCATCTTTACTAATTAACCATTTAATTCACCTCTTCAAATGTAGATAAAACATCGACATGATCATGTGACTGTAGATATATTATTTAGCAGTGGAGCGTCGTCCCGGAGGCTTCGGCAGCTCTACACCTGTGGTTCCTCCACAGTGTTGTACACACCTGTTTAACCCTTTCATGTAAAGCATGGCTGAACGTCTTCACACGTCTTTAACAGTGACGTTTGTTGGTGAACGTGACACGTCTGGTGACACCGTCAAGGTGTTGGTCAGGGACTGGTCTGATTGGTTCAACTGGAGGGAAACTTGAGGAAAAGTTGTGATAGGACAGAAATGAAATGAGCACAGAGTTCACGGGGAGCAGTTGATTTTGCGTTAATTATTACGATGGAGACATCGAGACTTT
>NW_019522274.1:0-471 GCF_002814215.2 Seriola lalandi dorsalis | reverse complement strand
TATATATATATATATATATATATATATATATATATACATATATATATATTAAGGCCCCTGGAGGTCGTTCTCTCTCTCTCTCTCTCTAAATATTGAGTTTCTCAGTTATAAAATCAGGATTGGAGACGAGGCGTTCAGACATGTTCTGGGTTCAGAGCTGCTCTTTTCTCCAACACAGCAGCTCTTCTCCTTTTTCTCCTTCTTCTTCTCCTTCTTCTCTTCTTCTTTTTCTCCTTCTTCTTCTCCTTCTTCTCTTCTTCTTTTTCTTCTTCTTCTTCTTCTCCCCTGTTGTTCTTTTTCTCCTTGTTGTTCTCCTTCTTCTCTTCTTCTTTTTCTCCTTCTTCTTCTCCTTCTTCTCTTCTTCTTTTTCTCCTTCTTCTTCTCCTTCTTCTCTTCTTCTTTTTCTCCTTCTTCTTCTCCTTCTTCTCTTCTTCTTTTTCTCCTTCTTCTTCTCCTTCTTCTCTTCTTCTT
>NW_019522273.1:1516-3536 GCF_002814215.2 Seriola lalandi dorsalis | reverse complement strand
CAACCAGTCACGCTCACATTCACACCTATGGGCACTTTAGAATCGCACTTGTTTGTTTTTGAACCTCATGTTGCTTCCACTACAAAAAAGGAAGATGTGCTCTTTTAATGTCTCCTCTGAGACAACGACTCTCTTTATGGAAGTTTTACTGAATCAGTTTTAATGTTCTGCGTTGTTGCTTGGTAAGGTAATCCGACTCTGGTGACGCTACTGAGCTTGTTTTTGCTCGTCCAAAGTGACTAGTAAGATAGGGCTTCCTGTTATGATGACCAGGAGATAGAAAGTTTTCCTTTGTTACCACTGCTATTCAGTTGTTAAATGGCAGATACTGTCTGGAGACCGACTACTTACTTTTGCACTTTGACCTTGATGAATGAACTCTTACTCTGGCCACCATGCCATACTGTCTGTTGATGTCCGTACATGTTTGGTGCTATGTGTGTCTTCATATGTGTGTTTATGTATAGCCTGGTTGCAAATCAATTTCCCTGTAATGAAAATCGTTTTGTGTCGTTTAATGAGCACTGAAGATGTCTTTCTTGTGTATGTGCTAGTGTCAGAATCCTGCATATAAAATGACACCCCCCTCACCTTGGCACTGTACTGAGTACTGAATGAGTGACAGCTAAGCCAAGCGGTAAAGATGTGGTGTTGACACCGACGACCCAGAGAGAGAGAGAGAGAGAGAGAGAGAGAGAGAGAGAGAGAGAGAGAGAGAGAGAGAGAGAGAGAGAGAGAGAGAGAGAGAGAGAGAGAGAGAGAGGGGACACAGTTCCATTTCCGGAAGGTAAGACGGGCAGAAAGACAGATGGGCTAATGAACTGTCAATACAGTATTCTCCAGTCAGCTGACGTCTGTATGAGTGACACCAACTAGAGTGCTCATCAGCAGCAGACCAAATCACAGTTCAGTGAGGAAGGAAACCAAAAGTAGAATCACAAGGTCCACATTTCACGTGTTCATGTGACTGTTTACTATAACACAATGTGGATTTTCCAAAAGAACATGTTTTGTGAGGTCACAGTGACCTTTGCCTTTTCACCTTCGATCAACAAATTATTATTCTTGATCTAGGTCGAGGTCACCGTCACCTCTGACCACCAAAATCTAAACAGGTCATCTGAGTTCAACAGAGTGTTTGTGCCAAATTTGAGGAAATGACCTCAAGGTGTTATTGAGACATAGAATTCACAAGGCCATGACTGTGTTTTGTGAGGTAGCTTTAACCTTGACCTTTGACCTTTGACCACCAAGATCTAACCAGCTTATCCTTTAATCGAAATGAATGTTTGTACCAAATTTGAAGACGTTTTCTCTAGGCGTTACTGAGATATCACGTTCACAAGAATGGGATGTATGGACGGACAACCCGAAAACATACTTGCTCCGGTGAGGAGGCATGAAAAGAAAATCTTATATCAAACCTAACACAAGTGTTTATTTTGGGGCTTTCAGCTGTTTTAAAAGACACATTGTAACACAGATTAAATAGAGAGAACATTATATTTAGTAATACAAAAATTAAGGAGTCGAAAACACTGAAATCTTCACCATTATTTTAATCTTCATCTCACCTCAAAGTAGGAAATCTACCATGTGACAGCTCAGACAGGTCCTGCTCACCTCAAGCCACCACATTTATCCCTCTGTTCCTTTAACAACCAACTTTTATTTGAAGTTTTATTTCCTTAAAGCACGCGCTTGACTACAGGCATCTCTCTGAGGGTGTAAGTCTGGGTCTGACACCAGTCCCAGGCAGTTACAGGTGTCTGCACAGATCAGGTCAGTGCTGCAACCCGGAGATACTCATAAACTCAACTCAAATGTCATGTCTGTTGGGGAGGAAATAATACTGGAAGGGAAAACAGGTGAAGCCCCTACAGACATAGAGGTTGATTTGTGTGAATTGTACTGTGATATTGCCTTTTCTTGAAAGGTACTTTGTGAAAAAAAAAAAAAAGCCTGGTGATATTTAACATTTTCAGTTCAACTGTCAACAAATACCATGGATGTAATGATG
>NW_019522273.1:0-474 GCF_002814215.2 Seriola lalandi dorsalis | reverse complement strand
TCTTCGGAAATTTTAGCAAAAAAAACTAACTGATATCTTTAATTTAAAAAAGTATTCAGAACCTTTTGTTGTCAAGTGCTCCCTGTTTTGAAATGTGACTACACCTGAACTGGATTCCACCTGTGGCAAATTGAACTGATTGGACGGAGTTTAAAAAGGCACTGAACTTTATCGCAGAGTGGCGAGATGGAAGCCACTTTGAGTAAAAGGTATATGACAGAACCACATTTACACACATACAGTTTGCTACTTTGCATAAATTTAAAAGAATCTGAGAGCACAAAGATTTCACTGGTCTGATGACTCATGAGACATAAATTGAACCCTTTGGCCAGAACTCCACCAGGTACTGCTCATCACCTGGTTAATACCAGCCGTACAGTGAAGCATGGTGGTGGCAGCAGGGACAGGGAGACTGATCAGAACTGAGGGAAGGATGAGTGCAGCCAAATACAGAGAGGTCCTTGATGAAAA
>NW_019522272.1:0-4749 GCF_002814215.2 Seriola lalandi dorsalis | reverse complement strand
ACGTGTCTCATGATGCAGATTTTATTATACTGTTATTTATTATATTATTTATTACATGTTTTTATTTGTTCATGTAAAATTATTTTATATGTTTGTATTTAATATTTAACCCAATAAACTAATTAACTTATATATATATTAATTTAATTAATAATAAGATTTATTTGTACAGAACTTTTCATACAGTAAATGTGTTTAACAAAGAAGAATATTTTAATTATAAAACATGTTGAAACATGAAGGTAAATGAGACGGAAAATAAAAGACAGTTGATAATAATTATAGTAATAATAATAATAATAATAATAATAATAATTTTATGAGATAAAATAAATGGAATAATAATAAAAATTGATTTTAAAAAGGTTGTAAATATGTTTCTACTGTTTTTATTTACATTTTTAGTTTGTGCATAAAATAAAACTGAATTCTCTCTTAACAGTCTTTGTTGTTGTTGATGTTGTGTAGACCTGTACACCTGAACACCTGTACACCTGAACACCTGTACACCTGTAGACCTGTAGACCTGTACACCTGCACACCTGTACACCTGTACACCTGTAGACCTGTACACCTGTAGACCTGTACACCTGTACACCTGTAGACCTTTGGCCCTGTACACCTGTACACCTATACAACTGTAGACCTGTAGACCTGTACACCTGTAGACCTGTACACCTGTACACCTGTACAGTCCACCCAGAGTCACTCAGGCCTCTTGGTTCCACAGCGATCTGTTGGACCGGTCTGAGTGTTGATATAAAATAAAGACTGACTCATTAAGACAGAAACATCAGACACCTGCAGACTGACTATGTCTAAGACCAATGTTACCATGGTAACAATCAATGACACCAACAAGAAACAGGAAGACACGGCTCATAGTTTGAGCAAAGAGAAGAGAAAGAGTTTTTACAGATGGCGGCCATTTTTCTTTTTAAATTCTTCCTGAAGACAAACATGTTCTCTGAGGGGAACTGAGCTCAGTGGTTGGATGTAGCTCCTCTGTCGGCCATTTTTTTTTGTTGTTGAAAAAAGTCTAAATTTACCCAGAATTCATTGCACCACAGTCTGATTTAAGACAGTCCAGAACTGAAATGTTTGAGCAGCAGATGAACTCAGACTCAGTCTGAAATCTGTTTTATCTCAGAGTCAAAGTCTGTGTGATCCAGCTCCTGGTCTGGCTCCTGGTCTGGTTGCTGGTCTAGTTGCTGGTCTGGCTCCTGGTCTGGCTCCTGGTCTGGCTGCTGGTCTGGCTGCTGGTCTGGCTCCTGGTCTAGTTGCTGATCTGGCTGCTGGTCTAGTTGCTGGTCTGGCTGCTGGTCTAGTTGCTGGTCTGGCTGCTGGTCTAGTTGCTGGTCTGGCTGCTGGTCTGGTTGCTGGTCTGGCTCCTGGTCTGGTTGCTGGTCTGGCTCCTGGTCTGGCTCCTGGTCTGGCTGCTGGTCTAGTTGCTGGTCTGGCTGCTGGTCTAGTTGCTGGTCTGGCTGCTGGTCTGGTTGCTGGTCTGGCTCCTGGTCTGGTTGCTGGTCTGGCTCCTGGTCTGGCTCCTGGTCTGGCTGCTGGTCTAGTTGCTGGTCTGGCTGCTGGTCTAGTTGCTGGTCTGGCTGCTGGTCTGGTTGCTGGTCTGGCTCCTGGTCTGGTTGCTGGTCTGGCTCCTGGTCTGGCTCCTGGTCTGGCTGCTGGTCTAGTTGCTGGTCTGGCTGCTGGTCTAGTTGCTGGTCTGGCTGCTGGTCTGGTTGCTGGTCTGGCTCCTGGTCTGGTTGCTGGTCTGGCTCCTGGTCTGGCTCCTGGTCTGGCTGCTGGTCTAGTTGCTGGTCTGGCTGCTGGTCTAGTTGCTGGTCTGGCTGCTGGTCTGGTTGCTGGTCTGGCTCCTGGTCTGGTTGCTGGTCTGGCTCCTGGTCTGGCTCCTGGTCTGGCTGCTGGTCTAGTTGCTGGTCTGGCTGCTGGTCTAGTTGCTGGTCTGGCTGCTGGTCTGGTTGCTGGTCTGGCTCCTGGTCTGGTTGCTGGTCTGGCTCCTGGTCTGGCTCCTGGTCTGGCTGCTGGTCTAGTTGCTGGTCTGGCTGCTGGTCTAGTTGCTGGTCTGGCTGCTGGTCTGGTTGCTGGTCTGGCTGCTGGTCTGGCTCCTGGTCTTGACCTGAGGTCTGTGCTCGTGGATCAGTGGCGGTCCGGAGGTAAAGCAGCAGCTGAACTCACAGAAAGAAGATTCTCACTGACTCAGATTATATATACGATGTTATTAGATTATTATTAATTAGATTAATTAGATTTGGATCTTGACTGCAGAGAAGATTGAATTATAATTATACATCATCATGTATCTGTTGGTTTTAGTTTGTATTTTAATCCGAAGAATAAATGTAAGATGGAAACACTGAGACACATTAATCTGTTGATTATTTATTCATGATTCTTCAGCTGCTGAGTTTGACAGTTAAACTGTGAAGATCATCAGATCTCGTGTTTGATTAGTTTGACAGATGTCGTGTTGCAGCAGCGTCTCCTTTGTCTCCATGTGACCTGAGGTCCTCGTCTCTGTCTCTGACTAATTAAACCGTTTCCTTCATGAATTCATTTTTCTTTCTGTCGAGAACATTTCAGAAACAGTGAAACTGTCGGTTTCTGTCCCGGCGACGTAGACAGATGTTTTTTTTTTGTGCGACCAACAGATCTGAAAAATCAGAGAGAGAGAGACTCAGAGTTGAATTATTTTTATCTCATTTAAAATAAATCCACATTAAAAACTAAAACCCTCCTCTCGTCTGTCCAGATGTTTTATCAGTTAAATATTTGTTGCTGTTTTTATTTTCTATCATTCTTCTATTTCTGTTTCTATCTGTTTATTTCTTCTTGTTTCTAAAGACGATCAGTTTTCTGTCGTTTACTGACAATTAATGTTTTAAAACTTCAGGGTTACAGGATTTAAATTGTGTTAATTAAAGGGAGAGTGTGTGTGTGTGGGTGTGTGCGGGTGTGTGTGTGTGTGAAACGCTCAATAACTGAACAGATGAAAAATATAAACTGAATTAAAAAGAGAATAAAAACCAGTTTTTATCTGCAGCTGTGATTTTATCAAACCTTCTGAAACAAGGTGAAGATGCTGTGCCCCCCCCCAAACACACACACACACACACACACACACACACACACACACACACCCTCCTCCACCCCCACAGGGAAACAGTTCAGGTGGAGACAAACATCCAACAACAGCCTAATTTCAAACACACTGATTAGAAATAATAATAATAATTTGAAAACATCTAAAATGAGATGTTGCGTTCAGGCGTCCTGGGAACTCTGAGACTCTGAACTGAACTTAGTTTCTACAGCTGGATGCTTCAGGACTTTTATTGTTGTGATGAGAATTTCTTCTTCACCCTATTTAAAAACTTGATATTATTATTATTATTATTATTATTATTATCCTCATTATTATCATTATTATATTATTATCATCATTATTATTTTTAATATCATCAGTATTATTTTTAATATCATCATTATTATTTTTAATATCATCATTATTATCACCATCATCATCATTATTACTATTATTATTATTGTTATTATTATCATCCTCATTATTATCATTATTATTATTATTATCATCCTCATTATTATTATTATTATCATCATTATTATTATTATTATCATCATTATTATTTTTAATATCATCATTATTATTTTTAATATCATCATTATTATCATCATCATCATCATCATTATTATTACTATCTCCTGTGATCTGCAGCACGTTCACCTCTGTCACAGTCACGTTATAAATAACCTGAACACGAGCTGTTTCCTCACGTGAAATCACTCACATTCAAATGAGTCAAATGTAGATTTAAATAAAATAAAGTGTTTTTTTGTTCAAAGCGGAAATAAAAGAATAAAATACTAATAAAATAACCCCGGTGTGACGCGGCGGCCTGTGCGGGCAGCTGCTGCCTGCAGCCGGCACAGAGCCGCCCGCTGCCCGCTGAGTCCGCACCGACTCCGGGGAGGAGCGGAACCAGAGTCGCTTCACTTTCTGTCGTTTTATCTTTTTTTTTCTGCATGAATCCGATTTTTTTCTTTTAATAATCGACACATCTGCAGCGCCGCGTCACATCTGGATCCACACGTGATGAATTAAAGATCAGCTGCTCGTCGCTCCGCTGATTTTTCAATCTGAGAGAAAACGAGCTGATGATGATGAAGATGATGAAGATGATGAAACCGTGAACACTGAACTTGCTTTTTCCCAGACGAACACTCTGATGTCACGGATTGGTTTTACCGCCAAAAGCTAAAGATCATTAAATCAGTTTCTGAAATGATTTTTTTGTCATCAAGAAAAAAAAGAAAAGTTTGAATTTAAGTTTTAAAACTTTTACAATTTAACTTTAAGCAACAACAACAACAACAACAACAACAACAACAACAACAACAATAATAATAATAATAATAATAATGATAATAATATCTGTGGCGGCAGTGGGAATAAAAGGGTGACATGATGAATATTGATTAAGATTTTGGGGCTGGTAATTAACTGGCCATTCTGCCCGTTATTATTAATGAATTAATCAATATCAGTTATTAATGATTTAAAACCTGCATTAATTAAATGAATGAACGTGATGAAAACAAGAAGCAAACCTTTGAGTTTTTATTAAATAAAAGTGCATTACATTTACCCGCCATGATACACAGCTGCAGGCTTCACTCAACTCACACATAAATAAAAACCGCGTGTGTGTGTGT
>NW_019522271.1:0-718 GCF_002814215.2 Seriola lalandi dorsalis | reverse complement strand
ATGTCACAACAAAGCAGTCACCAAGCCCCGCCCACCTGGACCCACCATCCAAACCTTGCAGGATTTGGTTTCTCTGAGTGTTTTTACCTGAAATCTGCTTTATTTTTATTGGATCACTCAGAAAACAGTCAGCCAATCAGAAGAGAGGCTCAGAGCTTCCTCTGTTCTGATTGGCTCACAGACCTGTTGTTACTAGAGCTGCAGAGAGAAGCCTGAGAGAGGAGATGTTAAACTACACTGAGATGGTTTTTATATCTTCTGATGGATCAACACTTCAAATAAAACACAGAAGAAGAAGGAGAAAGGAGCTTTAATGTTGGAAAAATGATCCTATTCGAAACTGTGATTTCTATATTCTGTATCTGTTTGTTCCAGCTCTTCATTAAAGATTTATTATGTGACTGAGAGAAATAATATTGTAAAACCAAAGACGTCATGTTTTCACGGCTGCACCACATACAGACGTTTGTGTCATGACTAAAATTTTAAATAAAGGTCCATGGATTTGGATTCAAGATGTCTAATGTCTCATGTCGCCTCCCGTTCATCCGTTCATACAAACCCAGAGTCTGTGAGTGTTGACGGGTCAACAGCAGCATCTCTGTGAGTCACATGAAGAACCACAGGGATCTGCGACCTACATAACTCTGACCTGAAAAAACAACAAGGGCAAGACGAACAGCTGGAAGGACGAGTGTGTGTGTGTGTGTGTGTGTGT
>NW_019522270.1:0-756 GCF_002814215.2 Seriola lalandi dorsalis | reverse complement strand
CCCCCCCCCCCCCCCCCCCATCCAGATCTCTGTCTCTCATTCTTGTTCTTTCTTTTTTCATTCTCTCCTGTTCTCCTCTCATCACGCAAAGCTACAGGAGGTGACAAATGAAAAAGAGATCACCTTTTATAGGACACATACTGTACTTTTTATTTGTGCTGGTTCTCTTTGTCTCTCTTTCTCTCCCTCGCTCTCTCTCTCTCTCTCTCTCTGGACAGGAGCTTTGACATTATTCCTAGGGCCCAGGAGGCTTATTGGTAGACGAGAAGGATAAAGGAAGTGAGTGAGAGAAACGCAGGAAAGGGGAGAAAGACGAGAGTGTGTGTTAAAGGTGCTAAGGGAGACATAAAGAAGTTGTGGGATATGGAAACATGAAAGCTTTCTGCATTTTTAAGTATGAATATGTTATGTGTGTGTGTGTGTGTGTGTGTGTGTGTGTGTGTTTAATCAAATTAAGTAATTCTTCAAGCAGAAATGCCAAACAGTTGCTATTTCAGGTTCTGCAATCTGAGCTTTTGTTGCTTTTTTAGACTTTACATTATAATATAGTCAATATTATTGTTTTTTGGTCTGTTGTTTGGACGAAACAAAACATTTGATGAAGTTGCCTTCGGCTCTAGGATATTGTAATGGGCAATTTTCACACTTCTCAACAATTAATTGATCAGTTTGAGAAAATAATTGGCAGATTAAGAGATAAGAAAAATAATTGTTAACTGCAGTTGGAAAAAGGTAACTTGAATGCACTGCTGGTGC
>NW_019522269.1:0-696 GCF_002814215.2 Seriola lalandi dorsalis | reverse complement strand
AGCAGGTGCTGCAGTTAGGTGCACTTAGCAGCAGGTAGCAGCTGTTAGCAGGTGTTAGCAGTTAGCAGCAGGTAGCAGCAGTTAGCAGCTGTTAGCAGTTAGCTGCAGTTAGTGGCAGGTAGCAGCTGTTAGCAGTTAGCTGCAGTTAGCAGCAGGTAGCAGCTGTTAGCAGGTGTTAGCAGTTGTTAGCAGTTAGCTGCAGTTAGCAGCAGGTAGCAGCTGTTAGCAGGTGTTAGCAGTTAGCTGCAGTTAGCAGCAGGTAGCAGCTGTTAGCAGGTGTTAGCAGTTAGCTGCAGTTAGGTGCAGGTAGCAGCAGGTAGCAGCTGATAGCAGTTAGCTGCAGTTAACTGCAGTGTAGTGGACTGTGTTATATATACAGGTGTGTTGTTTCGACCTGTTCTGAGTGTAAACGGAGAAGGTAAATGGACTGCACTTACACAGAGCTGTTCTCGTGTTATCACCCACTCACTCGCTCCAGCATACAGCCCATCCACTCAACAGGGGAGGATTATATTCATCTTACTGTCATGTTCTTTATATACTAAAATCTAACGTCTATAATGCATTTATGTTGTCTTCAATACACTGTTAACTACAGACCAGTTACAGCCTGAGGGGCTGATCCTGGTTCAGCAGAACCAGCTGATAACCTGGACACTGTGAGGTCAGCTCTCACTAATCACCTCGATGCTCAGC
>NW_019522268.1:6385-8841 GCF_002814215.2 Seriola lalandi dorsalis | reverse complement strand
ACACACACACACACACACACACACACGTATACACACACATACCCACATTTGCACGTGCACACAAATACATACAAACACACAGACGCCCGCAATGTGCAGAGAAAGAGAAAGATTTAAATGTATTTTTGTACAGCCAATGATGAAGTGCATACGTTGTTATGGTAAAGAGGTTTTATGCTACATAGAATAATATATGCTATAATATATGATATTTTTAAATGTATGTCCCTGTGCCTAAAAACCTGTTGAGATCAGAAATGAAGTACGACCATATCTTCACTTTGCCTGTCTAACTCTGTAGATTAAATGTTGATTTTCTACCGTTCATGGATGTTTTCTTTTATATTTTATCACTTTCACTCTGACAGCAGCGGCTAACGGAGCTAATGGAGCTAACATAGATAACTGAGCTTACAGAGCTAATGGAGCTAACTGAGCTAACGGAGCTTACACAGCTAATGGAGCTAACGGAGCTTACACAGCTAATGGAGCTAACTGAGCTAATGGAGCTAACATAGCTAACGGAGCTTACAGAGCTAATGGAGCTAACATAGCTAACGGATCTTACAGAGCTAACGGAGCTAACAGCTAACGGAGCTTACGGAGCTAATGGATCTTACACAGCTAATGGAGCTAACGGAGCTAATGGAGCTAACATAGCTAACGGAGCTAATAGAGCTTACACAGCTAATGGAGCTTACAGAGCTAATGGAGCTAACGGAGCTTACAGAGCTAACGGGTCTTACACAGCTAATGGAGCTAACTGAGCTAAGAGCTAAAACGTGATGTTGCTTCAGGAGAAATGATTTCACATGAAAGATGCACAATGTTTTTATGAGTTTTCGATTGTGATGGACCGCACTAACTCTTAATGAATAAATTAATAAGTAAATGATTAATTATTTATATAAGTACACTAATTATAAATTATTAATTGACTTAGCTCCCTGAATGTCCAGCAGACAAGGAGCATCTGTGGCATCATTAATAATTATTCCATCTTAAAAAGACCAAGTTTATTCGCTCTGTGAATGTGCAGCGATGATCCTCTGGACAGTTTGATTTATTTATATGTTTAGCCTTGAATTGTGTCAGTGTCATGTGTGGAGGAGCAGCCATGTCACAGGAAAAGTAATAAAGCTTTTCCTTCATTTTTTTAGGCATTAAAAACAGGAATTGTAAAAAGGATTTAGAAATGAACGATTAATTCATCAATAAATACTTTTAAAAATTAAAAAGATTTAAAAATGGATTTATAAAAACAGCATAGAACTCCAATTAAATAAACCATTTATAAATACATTTATTAATCCATGTGCTATTTGGAAAGGAATTTAAAAAAAATGTGAATAAATAACTGGATTCCGTTTTCAAGAGTTTATAAATGAATGATTAATTCATCAATAAATACTTCTAAAAAATATTTCTATTATTTATACATATAATAATAAAGTTTTAGGTTGTTTTTATGAATCTAGCTTTAAATCTGAAATATTTATTGATGGATAAATCGTTCATTTATAAATTCTTTTTACAAATTCTGTTTTTAATGCCTACTAAAATATATAATTAAGGAAATGCTTTATTACCTCTCCTGCGATGTCCCTGCTCCTCCACAGTCATGAGGTACAAGTTTTATATGGTTGAAATTATGGGATGCTTTTAGGAGCTGGATTTCGTCTGTACCTTAGAAACAGGAGCCTGAGAGTCTGAACTCAGGGCACAAAGCACAACGGTAAAGTCTGAACAAAGTGATCTCCTCTGAGTGAAGAGGCTCTTTACTTTTCATCATTTCAATGAAGAAGATCATGAATCAAAGAGTTAAACCGGAGATTTATTTATGATTGATTGATTGATTGATTGATTGATTTATGTGGTTAATGCTGCTAACATCCCTAACAGCCTTATTCCTGTGACCTGCATCACTCTCATGACGCCACGTTACATATCAAGGTGCCAAAAATAAAATGACCTTTACCTTTGACCTTTGATCTTTAACCACCCAAATCTAATCAGTTCATCATTGAGTCCAACGTTTGTGCCAGATTTGAAGAATTTTCATCAAGGCGTTACTGAGATGTCGAGTCCACGAGAATGAGACGGATGGACGGACAACCTGAAAACAAGATGGCCACCGCTCTGACTGCAATCATTAAACTAAAGATTTGGAAAACAAAATGTGTGTGAACATTTTACTGACACAAATGTACATATTGACGACATTTCTTCATCTCGTCGACAGAAACATCTGGATCTGGCTGTTATTACGTTTCCTGTTTTAATTAATTAGCATTGTTTTGTTGAAAGACAGACAGTTAAATATAATATATGGATATATTTTACCTCAAAATAAAAGATTTAAGTACTTCATCACACACTGTACACACACACACACACACACACACACACACACACACACTCGTCCTTCCAGCTGTTCGTCTTGCCCTTGTTGTTTT
>NW_019522268.1:4301-5738 GCF_002814215.2 Seriola lalandi dorsalis | reverse complement strand
GTTTTAAGGCTTGCTTTAAGTTTTCTACTTACGACCGTTAAGGTTTATTTACTTTACTTAAGGGTGCTGCACAGAATATCTCAAAAGATTTCATTAGTAAAGTAAAAATGTTAAGGACTGAGTGCAGGTCAAAGTTGTGATGTAAAATTAACTCTCTGGATCAAGTTCAAAAGACACATTTTTTTTATCTAATCGATTATCAATCTGAATTATAATCTATTGATTTATGCTTTATTTCTCATATTTCAGTTTAGCAAGCTCAAAGAAAATGAACAAATAAAAGTGTCGCTTTTAAATCTTTTTAACTCACAGAGTTAAAACACAAGGTCGTACTTGTGTTGTCTTTAACCTCATTTTATTTTTTCACTGTTATTATTCAGTTTCACATTGAAAACCAGAATTTGTGGTTAAAATCACGAGCACTGAATGACTCATCGCACGCAGAGCTGCTGACAACTGTTTTTTAAATTAAATATTGATTAAATTTATCAAATTAATTCTTTTTAAAAAAAATATTTTGTCTGTTTTATCAGAATGAAATCCTACATTTCCCAGGACCGACGAGCTCGCTGGGTGTGTGGACTCGTGTGTTTCCCCTGTGGCTTTGTTGTGTGTGTGGGAGGAGAAGGTGTTAATGAGCGTTATGAAGACTGAAAGTTTCAACAGGAGCGCGAAGGTTTGATCCAGCTGAGAAAAAGTGAGAGCTTCTGTCTCCACACTCAGATCACGACTCGCCGCCTGAGGACAAGCCGGTTTCACTTCCTGTGGTTCGGTTGATTTTGTCAAACAGAAAACTGAAGACGAGCGAGTGAGAAACTGCAACAGAGGCGGAGCTCATCAAGGTTTCTCTACTGTTCTGTGTCATTATATATTTACATTCTCTTTGATTTTTTCAAAAAGTAAAAAGAGAAAGAAATGAAATAAATGAGAAGGATTTGTTGAGGTGTAACTAAGGAGTTTTTGGAGTGAGAGTTTCAATCTGAAGCGATGGAGTCTCTCGAGTGGCGGCTTCAGGTGCCAGAAACCGATCGACAGAGCAGCGCTGCGTTCCCGCCTCCACAGGTGTGGCATCTGAGACAGCGAGCAAGAGCCGAGGTGAGGCCGAGGCTAATGACAACATGCTAACATGAGCTAACTCGCTCCAGGAGGCGGGACCTACAGGCTGATGGTGACGTGACACTGACGCTGTGAGACGTGAAAAGATCAGTATTACAATATATATAACAAAACATATACACATTAATAAATCAATTATTAACTAACAAATAAAGATGGCTGCCGATCCACTTCATATTTTAAAGAAACTGCTCTGTCACTTTCTTTTTTTTTTTTTATAAATGATTATATTTTAGGTAAAAAAATGACACCTCAAAATTCATTTATTTTCTTTAATAATACGTATCCCTTTCTCCTTATTATTATTATTATTATTATTAT
>NW_019522268.1:2963-3725 GCF_002814215.2 Seriola lalandi dorsalis | reverse complement strand
GTCTTTGTCACATTAAACTGGGTCCTGAATCCTCCTCAGCCCTTCAGATCTGGACTCCTGCCAGTCTGCCGGACACACAGACGCAGACAGACACGGTGACATCAGTGATACTGAAGGCAAACGGCGTCTGGCGCGAGACATGAGTGTGTCTCAGCTCAGGTGGACTCGCTGACAGCAGCAACAGTCAGCGTGGCCTTTTAGTATAAATACATGTTAGTGAGTGAGACGAAGAACCAGACGGGATCCCAGAGCTCGACCTTCAGCAGGAGACACGCTCATAAAGGAAGGAGCTGTTTCTGAGATTCATGTTGAATATATTTTTACCACAGTAGCAGCACAAATCTGATGATGATGATGATGATGATGATGTTTTTCTGGCCTTATATTGTCTGTGGATGATTCTTGATGTTTTGGTGACCTCTGACCTTTCTGTCCTTGTTCCATATTGAGGTATCCCAGAAACTACAGGCCAGATTTTGATTAGGATGTTCTTTGTCCCCAGAGGATGAATCGTGGTGTTTTTAAGGACCTTGTTAACTTTCCTCTGCTTCAGTAAGAATCCACCAGGCAGATTTCTATAAATATATATTTACTGTATGTGACAGAAATGTGACGCTCTGATATCAGCAGAGGAATTTCTCACTGCTGCAGCTGCGTGGCACGACCTCGCCCCGGTGTCGTCCCACCGCCTGGTATCCGCACTCGACACAGATATCAGCGGGTCAAAGGTCGGGCCAAGTTAAACAGCAGATGGCACGAGAC
>NW_019522268.1:2357-2943 GCF_002814215.2 Seriola lalandi dorsalis | reverse complement strand
CTGACACTGACTCTGCTTAGACAAACAGCAGCCGGCAGGATCCCGCTGAGGGTCTGCGAGCGTGACACCGAGGGCATCACCAGTACATGTTCACGCTGTGTGTTGGATCGCTGCAGCGTTCAGGCCGCAGCTTCAAGACACAGCTGATCAGATGTTTCATTATTGATTCCTCTCTTCTTATCTGATAAATATGTTTTTAAAAAGTTGTTTTTATGTCAGAATTTCTCTTCTTCTACAACGTTAAAAAAGTGACGATGCATCTTGAACACAGCTCTGAACCAGCCCCAGAACGGCCTTGGTGGAAAAGGTCTAAGAGGGAGCTGCGTTTAAAACATCGTATAAAACTGCAGGTGAAACACGAGCCTCATTTGATTTTCCTTTAATTGATCTGGTATTAACCTGCTGGTTAACAGGCTGATAACTGTTAAAGTTAGCTCAGTCCCAAGGCAGGCTAACTGTTAGCTTCATCCACATTTCCTTTCAAATGTCACGCTGATCATTTTCCACTTAAATCCAAAGATACGAAGCTACGAGAGCAGACGGTGTCCAACAACAACAACGACAACAACAACAACAACAACAACAA
>NW_019522268.1:0-510 GCF_002814215.2 Seriola lalandi dorsalis | reverse complement strand
TTTTTTAAAAAATATTTTTGTTTTGACTTTTTGTTTTCGGTTTATTCATTTTCAATTTAGTTTTAATTAGTTTTTAAAGCAGCTTTGCTCGTTTAGTTTAATTTTCATTTTTTTTGGAATGTTTGATTTTAGTTTTTATTAGTTTGAGTTTTACTCTTAGTTTATTTTGTAATAAGGGAGATTTATCAGAGACGAGATGTGAAACTACACTGAGGTACTACACATGGTTTTTATATCTTCTTATGGATCAATACTTCAGATAAAACACAGAAGAAGAAAAAAATGTGGAGCTTTAAAGAGGAACTTGAAACTAGAATGTGGAAATGAAACCTACAAAACCAACATGGCTGACCTCAAGACGTGAGACTGAACCAGATTACTGTTCAGGCGAACGTAGAAACGGAGGAGCGTGTTCTTGGATGTGACAAAGCTTTTCACAGTTCGCTGTATTCTCGTCCCACTTCAGCTTTTCATCCAAATTTGGACTCTGTGGCGGCGGCCGCCAGTGAT
>NW_019522267.1:0-875 GCF_002814215.2 Seriola lalandi dorsalis | reverse complement strand
AAAAAAAAAAAAAAAAAAATCAACCTTTATAGATTTAATTATGCTGCCACAATGCCCACAATAGGAGGTTTACTGAGTATTGAGCAGCTTTGGTCCTTTAAAAAGCAAAGCAAAAGGTAAAACTTCAAAGGGCTGAAACAAACTAAACAACTCCCAGCTTAAGACCAATTTGTGGAGCAGCTGGAGCAAAACAGAACATTGTCCAACCGAAACGATATCTTGCAAACTGTCATTCTGTGAGGGAAACACACTGACTCATGTAGATACCAGCCGAATGTACACCTGCAAAGTGAGTTGCAGGCGATTATCCAGATAAACAATGAGTAACATTTGCCATCCAGACCTTATGATTAAAAAAAAAAAAAAAAAAAAAAAAACACACCAGTGCAGGGACAAACGACTGCCAGGACAAACAGAACCATATTAAAACGCCTGTTGCCAAGTTCACACAACCAGTCAATGTTTTCAATGTATTTAAATCTTAATAAGGAATTACAGATTGGCCCTAGAATGGCATGTGGGAGCTCGACAGCAACAAATCTGAACATGCCATCACTCTCAAGCACAAATACAGAGGGAAACTTGACACTGTTTTTGTCTCCAGCGATCAGTCTGTTGGCCTTATCTACCCGCCACAAGTGTGATGAGAGCCTGCTGCTGCCAAACCCGTTGAGGAGGGAATGTGCCGGAAGGAAGGCAGACAGGCTGGAAGGCTGACTAACTGGTTTGCTGGTGGGCTGCTTGTCTGAACAGTCCCAGTCAGTCGTAGTAGTGGAGCCTTTGGCCCCGAGCTGGGCACTGAGCCACTGGCAGGCAGGCAGTCTGTCAACAAGGCAGCGTGCCGCTGGGCTCGTTCAACAGTTCTCTGGAGAGAT
>NW_019522266.1:0-701 GCF_002814215.2 Seriola lalandi dorsalis | reverse complement strand
ACCCTAACCCTAACCCTAACCCTAACCCTAACCCTAACCCTAACCCTAACCCTAACCCTAACCCTAACCCTAACCCTAACCCTAACCCTAACCCTAACCCTAACCCTAACCTCCTCCTATGGGAGGGGGTATCTGACCTCTTCTCCTAACCCTAACCCTAACCCTAACCCTAACCCTAACCCTAACCCTAACCCTAACCCTAACCCTAACCCTAACCCTAACCCTAACCCTAACCCTAACCCTAACCCTAACAATAAATACTTCACATATCAATTTTCTAGATACCACAGTTTTTTTCGGGCCCACCAATAACACTCACAACACATTACAGACAAAAGTTTATTTCAAACCCACGGACACACATGCTTTACTCCATAAATCCAGCTATCACCCTAAACATACATTTAAAGGAATCATAAAATCACAACTCATCCGTTTTTTTCGTATCAGTAGCAACATTCAGGATTTCCACACTGCCACCAGTACTCTTTTCCATAGCCTACGCACCAGAGGTTACTCCAAACGCTTCCTCCGCACCATTAAAAATTCCACAGTGGCCTCTCTCGCTCCCACTCGCTCTCCCTCCCTCTCCCCACCTCTCCACACTTCCTCTTCACCCCAGGTCCAGGAGCTTAGGCCGTCGGTAAGTCCTCTCCCCTACCCGAATCTGGGTTTGCATCCTGATCCCTACCCACACCACC
>NW_019522265.1:2035-3025 GCF_002814215.2 Seriola lalandi dorsalis | reverse complement strand
CAAGATGTCTTCATTGATCACCTGATAGAAGGGACGCGTATGTTTTTCAAACCTTAACAACTGTAAAAATACCTCTTTGAACAGAATCCATGCTCTTCACCTGCAGCTAACCACGTTGTTTTTCTCCCTAACCACAAAACTAAACCATCATCAGAGCAGAAATCTCAGAAATGACATGTGCAGTTTAGTTTGAGGGACTCTTTTTGAAGTTAGTCGAGACAGTTCAGTCAAATACCACCGTGTGCTGCTGGATAACAAGGTAAAAATAAATGATTAACTGTATCTCATGGGGTCATCAAGCATTTGAAAACACTTTTAACATCTATCGATTTTATTTAAAATTACAAAGGAAGCCGTCCAGGAAGCGTCCTAATCAGACGCCCGAACCACCTCAACTGGCTCCTTTTTCGGCGTGAAGGAGCAGCGACTCTACGCCGAGCTCGCTCCGGATGTCTGAGCTCCTCCCCCCTGTTTTCATGGCAACCGCTCTCAACGTGAGTTTGTGAAAACGGACACACAAACACACACACAGTCTTGGATGATATTTAGCTGTGTGTTCGTCAGAAGGTCACAGCGAGCTGCACCACAGGGCGCCTCATCATTACAGTCATTATTAAAACCTGTTTCCACTCACAGTTCAGTAACGAGGAGGATGTTTAAATTACAGGTTGTTTGGAGCCACTGACTCTTGACGTAAACAATAAGAGCTGAATGTAACTGTAAGTCGTTAATGTAAAAGGTCATTTGATTTTATTGAACATCATGTATTTCATACTGTGAATTATTTCACATCACCCCATTCATTTTGCACATTGTACATATTTGTATTATTTTGTATTTTAATTGTAAATATTTTATTGAAAGTTTTTCTATTTATATTTCCCCGACTTCTTTCTTTATATTCTTTCTTCTTACCATGTTTATTGTTATATGCAATAACAACATAAATGTGTTTGTGAGCAGGAAGCCTACATCAGTGGTCATGTGACA
>NW_019522265.1:0-670 GCF_002814215.2 Seriola lalandi dorsalis | reverse complement strand
AGGAGCAGTTTTCTGACTCTGACATTAAGTCTGTGTAACAACACTGTGTGACTGTACTGTATATATATATATATATATATATATATATATATATATATATATGTGTGTGTGACTTCCCATAAGCCCCCTGTCGTGTGGATGACTCTCAGTGTGATGTTTCCCTCCCCGACCTGTCCTGTCAATCACCTGTGAGGCTGATGTAATACTTTTATTATGAAGCTCATCTGATCAGTTTTAACTTTTACAACTGCACTGGCCTTTTAAGGAATAAGTCTGGTGATATTTCATAGTTTTCTTCTCATCAACAAAGGCCATGAAAAGACAGAAAACAACAGTGCACTTCTCCTCTCTATCCTCTCTCTGATGCATCTGACTCTTCTGCACCGCTGAGCTCCATTGTTTCCAAAAAAGATTAAAAACACATCAGTGAGTGTCACTGTTTCACTGAGTGACTCGTTCCCTCATCGCCATGAGCACACATGAATTAATCCGCTGCTGGAAATAGTCCCCAACACACAACGACACAATCTGTCTGTGTCCATGTGTAGTGTGATTATAGATCAGCTCTAGCTTCTATATTAATACTGTGAAAGTATCAAAGCCTCAGTCCACAGAGAAATGCACACAGCCTGTATTCAGAAACTGAGCCTTAAAACCAGCCGTCAGGACT
>NW_019522264.1:15525-17383 GCF_002814215.2 Seriola lalandi dorsalis | reverse complement strand
CAGATGAGTGCAACATTTTTCCAAGAGAGGCTGTTTGAAATGCTGTGCCATTATCTCCATATTTAAATGATATAGCATCTCTCTTCTCTCATTTGTAGCACAACTGTTTGTGGCACTTTTTGCTGTGAAAACTTGTTGTTGTTTCGGCTTGTGATCTATCTAACAAATGAAGCAGTGGTTATGTTCGGTGGCCCAGACAGGTCAACACAATGCAAAAGCCACAACACAAATGCAAATTAAGCCACAGTGGAAGTAAGCAGCGGCCCGTCTATACTGTTGGTCCAGGTAGCCGGGAGACTTTTTTGACTGGGAACGTTTTTGAAGAAGTTTGAGAAGTAAGTGAAACGTTGTTGCTAGCTGTGATTAATGTCACTATGTGATTGTCACAAATGAGCAATGTTGTTCACTGTGTTTATATTTTCATATTCATGTGCTCTGCCATCCAACGTCAGGTTATTGTGAAGCTAGCCATGCAGTAACATTAGCATTACGTCACTTAGGTAACGTTAGTCAATCAGATGAATGTAAAGCTGTACCCGTGTAGGGAGACATATCAGTGATATTAGACTTTACAGTGAAACATAACAGTGAGACATTACAGTGAAAGTAGATAAATTGTAGAGATCGTTCCTTGAAAATGTATTTTCAAAATGTTCAAGCAATTAAACCTTGTGTAAAAGGAACATTACATTTAGTCTGCCATATATGGAACAACAGTTTTCAAAGTAAACTGATTAATTTCCTTGATAAAATAATACAACCAAAGCCTCAGTTACCTCAATTGGATATAAAATTACAATTGTAGGTAATGTTAGATGGCACAGTACATAAATATGAAAATATAAATACCTTGAATAACATTGCTTATTTGTGTCATGCAATTGTGTTGTGGCTTTTTTATTTGTATTGCGGCTTTTGTATTTATATTGAGGCTTTTGTACTTGTGTTGTTGCTTTTGTATTTGTGGCTTTTGTATTTGTGTTGTGGCGTTTGAATTTGTTTTGCGGCTTATGCATTGTGTTGTGGCTTTTGAATTTGTGTTCTAGCTTTTGAATGTGTGTTATGGCTTTTGAATTTGTGTTGTGGCTTTTGTATTTGTGTTGTGGCTTTTGAATGTGTGTTATGGCTTTTGAATTTGTGTTGTGGCTTTCGTATTTGTGTTATAGCTTTCGAATGTGTGTTATGGCTTTTGAATTTGTGTTGTGGCTTTTGTATTTGTGTTGTGGCTTTTGAATTTATGTTGTGGCTTTTGAATTTGTGTTTTGGCGTATGCATTGGGTTGTGGCTTTTGTATTTGTGTTGTGGCTTTTGAATTTATGTTGTGGCATTTGTATTTGTGTTGTGGCTTTTGAATTTATGTTGTGGCTTTTGAATTTGTGTTTTGGCGTATGCATTGGGTTGTGGCTTTTGTATTTGTGTTGTGGCTTTTGAATTTATGTTGTGGCATTTGTATTTGTATTGCGGCTTTTGTATTTATATTGAGGCTTTTGAATTTGTGTTGTGGCTTTTGTATTTGTGTTATAGCTTTTGAATTTGTGTTATGGCTTTTGAATTTGTGTTGTGGCTTTTGAATTTATGTTGTGGCTTTTGAATTTGTGTTGTGGCTTTTGTATTTGTGTTGTGGCTTTTGAATTTATGTTGTGGCTTTTGAATTTGTGTTGTGGCTTTTGTATTCGTGTTGTGGCTTTTGTATTTGTGTTGTGGCTTTTGTATTTGTGTTGTGGCTTTTGTATTTATGTTGTGGCATTTGTATTTGTGTTGTGGCTTTTGAATTTATGTTGTGGCTTTTGTATTTGTGTTGTGGCTTTTGAATTTTGTATTTGTGTTGTGGCCTTGCATTCATGTTGTGGCTTCTGTA
>NW_019522264.1:1398-15505 GCF_002814215.2 Seriola lalandi dorsalis | reverse complement strand
GTAAACTGATTAATTTCCTTGATAAAATAATACAACCAAAGCCTCAGTTACCTCAATTGGATATAAAATTACAGTTGTAAGTAATGTTAGATGGCACAGTACATAAATATGAAAATATAAACACCTTGAATAACATTGCTTATTTGTGTCATGCAATTGTGTTGTGGCTTTTTTATTTGTATTGCGGCTTTTGTATTTATATTGAGGCTTTTGAATTTGTGTTGTGGCTTTTGTATTTGTGTTATAGCTTTTGAATTTGTGTTGTGGCTTTTGAATTTATGTTGTGGCTTTTGAATTTATGTTGTGGCTTTTGAATTTGTGTTGTGGCTTTTGTATTTGTGTTGTGGCTTTTGAATATATGTTGTGGCATTTGTATTTGTGTTGTGGCTTTTGAATTTTGTATTTGTGTTGTGGCTTTTGAATTTTGTATTTGTGTTGTGTCTTTTGAATTTTGTATTTGTGTTGTGGCTTTTGTATTTGTGTTGTGGCTTTTGAATTTATGTTGTGGCTTTTGTATTTGTGTTGTGGCTTTTGAATTTTGTATTTGTGTTGTGGCTTTTGAATTTTGTATTTGTGTTGTGGCCTTGCATTCATGTTGTGGCTTCTGTATGTGTTGACCAGTCTGGGGCACCATAGTTCCAGCATTTGTTTCTTCTGCTCTTTTCACCTCTGTCATTATGAGTGAATACCTGGACGTAAGCCTGGGGGTCAGTACATCTGAGTTCGAGACCCCTGGACTGACCCTTACATCACTCCATGCTCTAAAATCCAACAAATCTGCACTTTCTACACAGATAACTGATTTAGCTTGATTACAGAGGATTTAACATGAGCCTGGATTGTTCAGGTCTTTGAAACCTGCTTTACACTTATCTGGAGCTGCTGTCACAGTAACCGTCCTTCAACTCAAACTTTCACAAGGTCAGACTGATTCAGAATTAGTTGGATCACACTGAAGCCTTTAAAAGTTCACTGCATCTTTGAACTCATTTTCAGATATGACTGACTGCTTCTGCTCTTTTCCTCTGAGGCTTCAACGGAGAATGTTGTTGTAATTATGGATTTCCAAAGAGAACATGTAGGCTGGTGAGAAACCACAGAGGCCTTTTAGTGTCAGACACATAAGCAGCTGAAAAGTTAAACAATTAAAGTTCCTGTTATTTGAGCTATAAAACAAACAAAAAAAAAAGACAAAATCTCACAACCAGAGTTCAAGCTCACACACTGGAAGAAGAACTAACTTCCTGGAAAGAGGTAAGTGTTACTTGACCACCTTACAAATCAAATGTGTTTTTCTGAACAGCTACACTTGAAGGCGGGTTGAAAAGCCAGCTGTCATGACGAGGGAGGAGATGCAATATCATTTAAATATGGTAATAATGGCACACAGTTTCACACAGTCAAAGTGCTTAAAGCAGTAAATGTTAATTCACATGAGGTGGGAGTAAGTCACATGTGCAAGTCTCAAGTTACTGTGGTGAGAATCAAGTCAAGTCACATGAAATTCTGATGATCTCCTCCAGTTTTCCACATTTAAGCAGTTAATATTTCTATGTTAAGCAACACTGAGGATATCTCTTAAAGAGAAAATTGAAATGGGAATACAGAACGGGGAAAATCAGCAGCCCCTCCCACCTCACACTTCTATGGTGTTTTGTTGTTGTAGGATTTGAAACTCTTCAGGTCTCTCTGCAGCTTCATAATAAAATGTTATTAAATATGACTTAACACTGTGCAGATTCCTGAGGGATCTTATCAGCAGAGCCTTTTTCCACCCACCAGGAGCCCAGCCAGCAGATGACTGAGCTCTTACAGAGTCACACAGATAGCAGCACGAACACTCCCCCTGTTTCCACGCTGCTTTTCTCTTCCTGTAGGTCTCCGCTGTTGTCAAGTTTTCCAGATCGATAATGTGGAGAGCTTGCTGAGGCGCAGTTTGTTTCTGACTGAGAAGACATTATGCATTTGAACAACCTCTCTCAGAGGAAGGTGACTGAGAGATGATCAGACGGCAGTGTGTGTGTGAGTGTGTGTGTGTGTGTGTGCATGCGTGCTTGCGTTGTGAGAGAAGTGAGCTGGGTGTTCTTCCATTCAGATTCCAAACAGGAAACTGTCAGCAGTTGTCAAGTTTAATGCTGGATTTACTCAAGTGCTCGAACTGTCTGCTCCACCTCTTCCATCTCCACCAAGCAAATCTGTAAAACCACAGGAGTCATAGTTGGCAGCTTCAGGTTTGAATATTAACCCAGGCCCTGATCAACACAATGTGGTGGCCTAGGGTGGCGACACGTGAAGACCTCCTCCCACTTCATGCATAAAAAGTGGGATTTGCTACGGTTATAAAGTCCATAGATTTACATGAACCTACAGCTAACGTACAGGCTAAATACAGATACTACAGCAAACTGTACCTGGCAACATAGATACCACACTAGCCCTCACACTTGAGCTAAAATCTGAATGCAACACGTCATACTGAATATCATTATTTCCATAATAAATGGCAAAAAGTGAAAAAAGTCATTTTGCTATTTTTTTTCTTTCTTCCCAGAAAAAAAAAATCACTTGCCTCTCCGGGCTTTTGTAGGCCTGTATGAAGACTACATGAGTATGTCTATATAAAAAAATCGCACACAACAAATAGGGCAAGTCCAATAATGGCCGCTGCAATCAACCATTTCACCACGGAGACGGAAACATACAGAGACTTCACAAAAAATCTTCCTGGAGTTGAGGGGGACTGCAGAGTTGATATTAACTCATCACTCACATCATGTAAACTACAACCACTACAAATTTTCACACTAATTTTAAGATGAAAAAGTGATGAGTCTGTTTACACACAATCTTGGTCCATTTATTTCTGTGGATAGGGACACATTTTAAGTCGGCTACAGACTTAAAGGTTTTGGAAACGTAACTAGATTTTAAACATTAATAAAGCAGCAAACATTTTTTTTTTTATGTAAAGATTTAGTGGAGTTATGGCGTCCTGAGCGGTTGTAATCTGAGCCTCTTTATTCTGAGTTTTGGTAGTTGGTCCTGTAGCATGTTAGTGATGAGTCCTTCCTGTTAAACTGTTGGTCCTCCCCACTATAAACACACAGGCTCCACCCACAGGTGTGATGTCACAGTGCAGCACGCAGCATTCAGGTGAAAGTGACCTTCCAGAATTACCTCCACTGAGGAAGAAACCAAACTTTTGTCTAGGAAAGAGATGAGACCAGATCACAGGTGGACTGGACAAATCAGGACTACCAGCGCAAATCCTGGTCAAAACATCCATAAAGTTTTAAAAGTTTTTACTGGCTCTGTCAGTGTCATTGGTGGCCGGTCCCAGTGGATCAGTCCAAGACTGAATTCCTTTCCCAGTCCGACCGTGGAGCCGATACTGATCTGGTTTTCTGAGACGAGAACCCTACAAGCTGTTATACGTTTTCATTAGTGATGGCTAGAGTAGACATGATAACACTAGCTAACTTAATGTTGCTATTGCTAGCTGGCTAACTAACTATTAGACCACGCTAGCATTGCTGTGATATGCTCCATGGCAATGCTAGTGTGGTCTAATAGTTGTTAGCTAACTGCATTGCTGTGAAGCATATCACAGCAATGCTAGCGCTGGCTAATGGCTGTGCTTAGATTGTTTCTTTTTTATCTTGTGTTCACAGTAACTTTATTCAGTTGAGCTTCTTGTTGTGTGTTTAGTACACTTTCACTGAGCTTTATAACACCTCGCTGACTTGGAACGTGAAGGGAGGGGAGGGGGAGGTGTGGCCGACGAAGCCTTTGTTTTGTTTTGGTCTGAGACGCTGGTGGAGTGACATCTAGTGGCAGTGACGATCATTTACTGAACCTTTAACTGTGAACAGACCGCATAGGAACAGCGTGCAGTGAGTTGTGTGGATGATCCAGAGTAATGGGTGACACTGTTTCTGCTGCAAACATTTCTAATTACATTCCATTCACTTGCTTTGTGCAGAAATCTAAAAACCTGGACAAAGAAAACCAGAACTATCTTCTGTGCTGAAGCAGCTCTGTGTAGGAGCATTAATTGGCACCATTCCTGCATGTGTGTGACTTGGCTCTAAACACTGAGCCAGCTTGTTGCGTCAGACTTCCTCCCGTGCAGGTCTTTCATTCATATATTCATACTCCAGCCTCTATATGCCGGCTTCTTGCGGACCAGTCCACTGTGACTGAGGTCCTCTCTGACCGCGCTCTCATAAACACGCTGCAGTTGTATTAATGGGAAGATTATGTGTTCATCTGTGTTTACATGTTGAGCCGGGGGTTGATGTTTACAGCTGAGCATATCTGTCCATTTATAGGTTTTTAGTCTGTGTTGTGTGTGTGGTCAGTGTGAAAAGATTCCTTGACTTGTTTACCACTGATCTCAAGGCTGCAGCCATGAATCTGCTCCAGGGCTGCAAAAGCAGGAGGGAGGGGGGCTGAGGGGAGACAAGAGGCAGACAATCTGCTATTCACACAGGATGAAGCTGGATCTCTGTCCAGTTTACCTTTTCTCCTCTCACTCAGCCACCTTTACAACCTAAGACCCAGAGTAGGATCTGACAGTTATTTATGAAGCACAGCACGACTCCCGGAAAACAGTAAGACATTGTCCAGCTCTCTGGCTAGTATGGAAAATAGCACCACTTTATTTTATTATTATGTTTAGATCTTATAAATATAGATATGTGAGGTCATATGTAAAAATATAATGCCAAAATTAATTACAAGATGGTATTAAACAAAGATGCCATTTGTAGTAGACTATAAACAAAACTGCTCATGTGGCTTCAAAACATGAATAAATGCAGCTTATTCACTACATTAAGCTGGGGGGAGAATTTGACTAAACTGCAGGGAATCAGCTCGATCCAACCACATTGTTTCACAGTTCCTATAATAGTGCTGCATCTTGCATATATTGCACAGGCACAATAAAACCTCTGTGGACTGTGACTCACCACTCCACAAACAACATGGTGTCCTCCGTCCCTCTGTCCACTTCACCTTTCAGCTACACCCCTAGTTAACTTAAATGCACCTCAAACCAGCAAGTCCTCCAACCAAAATAGCCATATAGGTTGTTTATCCCTTCTCTCTCATAAGACTGAGCATCAACCTCTGAGGCTGGAAAATGAAGTCTGGCTCCAACAGCGAGTCAATCCCCATAGACTCCCATGTTAAAATGTCCAAGTTTACAGCAGAAATAAACATGTTTACAGCCTGGTACAAAAACAGTTTTGGTCTCTCGAGCTAATTTCCTCCTTCATGACAGCTGTTTATATAACTCACCTGTTTACATTTTATCAAAGTTCTGCATAATTGAGGGTGTGGCTTCTTTGAGTGACAGGTGGGTGAGCGTATGCTTGCCACAAACCAGCTCCACTCATGCCCCTCTTCTTCGATCCCCCATTTTTGGATTAGCAGAGTAGGGTCTAATAAAACATGACTATGGGTCCTAATAAGCTGATGCACAGAAGTCCTTTGCTGTGGCTTTTTATGGGAGGCCAGTCTCTGCCTTAAATGTGGGGAAAATTTGTAATTTCTATTATTGGAAATATCTTCTCAGATATTAAAACGATCTTTCAATAAGCTCATTGTCATCAAGCATTTCAAAAACATGTCCACTGCTGTAGAATCTCTCTTCCATCTCCTGGCAGCTCCTCACAGATAGGAGTGATTTCCTGAAGTAACAAAGTTGATTAAACATCCAGTCATGAGATCAGGACCAAAAATGCATCACTCTTAGTTAGTGATTGCCTTCAAGCTTTACCACTTTAGCAAAAATAAGTAGTCACTTCCAAAATCTTTATCAACATAATAAGCACACATTGCTGGAGCCAAATCTGGAGCTGACTACAAACAAATACTTGAGGAAAAGAGAAGGCAGACAGGCGTATGTAAGTTACCATTATTAGAGTTTCATTCATTGTGTTTGGATTTGTGAATATATAGATGTATATTGGACAAATGTAGCAGATAGACTAGATTGATAGATATATACTTTATTCATCCCCAAGGGGAAATTCATGTGTCCAGTAGCTCAATGGTAATAATAAAAATAATAAAAGTTGATAATAAAAAATAATAATAATTAAATTAGTCCACTTATTTGCCTGAAGGCAGAGGGAACAAAGGATCTCTTGAACCTTTCTATTAGCTGCTGTGTTGTGGAGAGGATGGTTGGTATTGTCCAAGTGAAATAAAAGCCAAGATAATTTAATAATTTATTTAAATTTTTGCTCTTATCTAATTTGTCGAGGTCTGCTGATGTCATATGAGCGCACCTGATGACCTATGGGCTTGTTTCTTACAGGAGGACAGTCTCTGCACTTCCATAAAGTTGGGAGACTGGGGCAGCGACTCCGTGACTCACCTGGTAGAGCGCGTACCATTAAGTTCTGAGGACTAACTGCAGCGGCCCAGATTTGAATCCAGCCCGTGACCCTTTGCTGTGTGTCATCCCCTCTCTCTCCTGGCTATCTCTCTCTCACTGCTACTATAACAATGGCATAAGAAGCCAGAAAAAATAAGTAAAAATCTTGCTAAACAAACATAACTAGAAAAATTGCAGTAGAGGTTTTGATATTCTGACTTTTAGCCCCTAAGATGGCGTGAAGCTCCAAAAGTAACTCAATGGCATCTTACATATGACTTCTGCTTCCTTGTAGCCTACATGAAGATATTATACAGCTGTTTTTACAGTAGTGCTCCCCTGGCTGAGTATATTAACTTTCATGAATAAAATTTGTGAAGCGCCCCCTTTACATTAAGCTAATGTTCTTTTTCATGCCCCAACTTTAATCACACTACACAATTAGAAAGTGCTGAAAGGCACAACTGTGGTGATGTTGGCTGTTCCAGTAATTGAGCAATTTTGTTATGAGGGTGGTGTTTCAGTAGCCTTTAGGCTAATGTTAGCGAAATTCTGTTTGGAGGGGGGTTATTTCATTTTATTTTGACCAAATCAAACAGTAGTGTCACGACCGGCTCAAAGCCATAACAGAGAAAATGGGAGGCAACACAAGGAGTTACAGCAAAGAGCCAATTATTTATTTTTAACCAAAGTCAACTCAAAGAATCAAAAATACTGTGAGGTGTGGGAGTCAGTCAATCAGTTGTGGAGAATGGTGTATGAAGTGTTGGGCGGTCAAAAAACAAAAGGATAAGAAGAAGACGGGGTGTCTCGAGCAAAGTCTCTCTCTGTGTCTCACTCATCAGGAGTGTGGGGGGTTCATATAGCCCTGGGAACACCAGGCCTAGGTGTGCCCAGTGAGCAATTACCCAACCACACCCACTGGAATCTAGAAGAGAAGAAGTAGACACAAGCAAGCCTCCTGCCCAACAGCCAAAATATCTGCCTGACCAAATACTAAAATAACTCACCCCTAATCTTCATGAGGTTACTTGCGGAGGGTACTTATGCACTAGTGACCGCTGGTGCAGAGAAGCGACCAGTCACTGGCAACCCCCCCCCCACAACCACGATCAAGCCCCCAAGACAAATGCTCTAACCTTGTTCTCCGCAACTCTACAAAAAGAACAAAACAGCGGAGCTCAAAGGAGCCATGCTGCTACGCCTAACAGGGACGATAAGCTTTGGCTCCTACACAATTACACACCAGCATGATAACACTTATCTTCCTTTGTTCAACCAAAAGCAGGACTCCAAGCCCGCTCTCTTTAACACAAAAACTCCACTCAACCTGGTGGTGACAGATGACATACATACCAACCCCTCCACTGATTGGACACTCCACTCAGACTGCCTGGGAAAAAAACTCTGCAATCAGAAGCACCCCTGGATGCGATTCACACAAAGATTAATTGCACACAATTAAAGCAAACAAGCTTCCTGCCCATCAGTCAAAGTGGGCGGGGGCGTCACAGTAGTGAGAGATAAAACACCTATATGTGGATCTTGTCTGGGGAGTATTGCCAGTCTAACTCATTGTTGTGCGAGAAGTAGCCTGGCTGTTCACAACAGAATTGAATGAATATCCACGTTTTGATAAATGGATCATCCTCAGACGTCTTCATTCTTACTGAGACATTTTCTCCTCACGTTATCATATTTGTATCATATTAGTCTAAAACAGCAGTTGGCTTTCTGTGTCATCAAGGCTTAACGGAAGGAATATCTGTGTGTCATCCATGTAGCAATGGAAAAAGACATTGTGCCGTTGGATAACTTGGCCGAGGGGAAGCATGTAAATGGAGAATACAATTGGACCTAAAATTGAACCTTGCTATACACCACAGGTAATGCGAGTTGTGGACGATGCATGTTTACCTATGGTGACCAAATAGGTTCTGTATAAAAGGTAGGAATAAAGTGTCCTTGATGCCAACTGTGTGGCGCGAGTACAGTAATGAGGAAAATGGAAGGGGGCCAACGCCCCACCTGGGGATCACACTCCAGGATATACTATCATACTACTTGATACTAAAACCTTAGATGTTTGTAAAAGGGATGCAAGGACACAAGATTGTTACTGATAAGGCAGAGATGCATTTAAAAAATAAATAAATAAATAAATGGCAGGGACTGGAACTGCTGAAAAGTTAAATGTAAAAGGCAAAAGAAAATAAAGAAATAATAGTACATTTATAGATTTTAAAGAGGGGTAATACAAAATCTTAAAGTAGTTTGTAGATTCTAAAATACCTAAAATGACAGTCCAACACAAACTAAGCAAAATAAGCAAAAGGGAGCTTAGGCAACATGGAGAGGCAGTCTAAGTGAAGAGTGCCCAGGGTTGCTGCCTCTTACCCACCTCAGGTGCAGCACAACAAACCTGCAAACATGATCCAAATGACTCATGCCCCAGTGCTCTTACTTACATGTATATGTTACGCCCCTGAATAAGGGGAGGAATAATCACGAGAGTGATCAGAGTGGTGTTTCCTCAGTAACGTGGGGGGGGGGGGCTGAGTAATCGATCTCGGATCAAACGGATCAAGACCCCATTGCCAATCACTGATAATATTGTTACATCTTAACTTTTAACAATGAAAAATGAAATAACCAATGAATAAGGAGACTTTTTTAACATTTTAACCCTTTGTAAACATACCATGAGTTTTTACTGTTTTTAACCAATTTTAAAATACATCTTATGAATTGTTTCTCATGACCATATGATCTTTTTAAACCTCATCACAGCATTTTAGTCTTAAAACAGACCATGAAATTGCAATCTTTTTAAACTTATCAGATTATTAGTATATCATCATTTTAACTGGTCACATATAAAGTGTGGGGACCTCACCTGATGTGCCGAGCCTCCCAAGATCACAGCACTCAGCTTCACTTAGTGAAAAGCTAATGCAAGCAAATAATCAGAAACAACCAAAGAACTAAACAACCAAAGAACTAAACCAAAGAACTAAACAACCAAAGAACTAAACAACCAAAAATTAAAACAACCAAAAAACTAAAGAACCAAAGAACCAAAAAACTAAAGAACCAACCAAATGATCTAAACAACCAAATGTAGCTGGGTGGGAAAACATGACTATACTTGTCCCAGATAGGTATATCCTTGTGATTTTGGGGAACAGTCTGGATACCTGACACCTGCAAGCAAGATCTTGGATAGCAATCGTGCTCTATCCACGATGCGCACCTGCATTGTTTCCAGACATTAAGGACTGTTTTGAAGGTAAATATGCAATAAAAAGCATCTGCTGGCACAAGATATCGAGCGATGGACATGTAAAAGTAATGATCGCCTCTATTTTGTGAACTATTATACACAGATGTATCTGTATTTGTTGGATGTTAATAGATATCATATGCAAAGAAAGCATGTTGAAAGCAGAGTCCCTGCTGGATGTAATGGTGTCGTGCCCTGCCACCACGCTTTGTGCTACAGGACAATTTCACAAGTTGGTTTATTTAAGTTCGATACATTCATTGTAATATTTCAAGACCTGTGAATGCAAAGTTGTTCAATGTGAATTCGTGGGCTCTTTGTGTACGGAGATGAGCCATTATAGTTATTTTAGCACGCCTCAGTACTAGCACACATATTCAGAGTTATTTGTGCACTCTTTTGTAACAACAGACCGACTTCTACTTGGAATGGGTGTTTTAGCACCAGAAGTTCGTGGTTATTGATAGTAGTGAATATTTCTGAAGCTAAGATAAGAGACACGTAGAGAAGAGGCCTCAGCTAGTATTCATTCATTCATTCATTTCATTTTATTAAGAACTGCATATACACCAAGTGTTGTGAAGCACTTTTTAAAAAAGCATTCCTTATCTACTGAACACTATTGTTTTCTGTTCAGAATAAAGACCCCAAAAGATATTTCTGTGTCCTGCGCCTGTTCAATTTTGCCAGGCTACACAAAGAACTAAACAACCAAAGAAACAAACAACCAATGTTCCAGGTCGATGAACTTCCCTACAGACAAAAAGAAATAATCATCTCATGATATTCATTTATAATGCTCTACTGTTAAAGCTTCCAAACTACTTCTCATCTCTTTAAACAATGAAGTCTTGTAAATACAGCAGAGGATCCATCCCTTGGTTGTTCAGGTGGGAGGACTGGTTACGCTGGTCCATGGTCAGTCCATCCAAACATTGAAATGTTTGTAATAACCAGCCATCAATGCTCCAAAAGCTAAAAGAAAGCGAAACGTCTCCTCTCAGCGTTGCGTGGTAAATCAACACACTGTTGTGAGAGGTTTCTGTATTCTGACCTTTAGCTCATTCAGTCTGGCTCATTTTTCTTTAACTGAAGCTGTTAACACACAAATCCCACCACCAATAGTAATCTTTACAATCATAATCATCTCATTACACATTTTTTTCCATCATTAATTGTGTTCCTGCTAAAAAAAAAAAAAAAAAAAACCTCTCCCAGCAAAGCTGTCACAGCAGCCCCATGTTGACACTATCAGTAATTCCCACAGCCTCTCTCCTCAGCTCTGGATTAAATAGCTGTCAGCTTGCTAGGGATAATTATCATGTGTTATCTGCTTTTTGCTCCTCTCCCGGCTTCTTGATTTCACCGGCTTGTCAGCCCCGAGTATCAGTTTGTGACTAAAGGCTCTGTACGGCTTCTCTCAGCAGCCATAAATCTAATCCCAAGCAAGGCTGCATTGTCGTACTCAGATAGCTTACTACCACTGCAGGGGCTTAAAGAATGAAATAACTTGCATTCATGTTCAAAGGTTCTTCTTCTGTTTCCACTGCTCTCCACGGCCTTCTGAGGACTTTCTGTGGTTCCTGGGAATACTCATACTAACTCCAGGTACTCTCAGGGGGCGCCAGCCTTGCTGTTGATTGTACTCAAGCAGATTTGATGTCACAAACACAAGAGGAACCATTTTACTACTGCAGCAGTACGGAGCAGGAGACACAATACCCTGAAAAACACAGACAGTGTTTAGCTGTGAGAGGAGGCCATTCAGAGAGGGCTGGAGTCAGCAGTTAGAAAGCAAAAGATTTCTCAGTGTCTAGGGCGACATCACATTCAAAGGCTGCAGGGCAAAACGTTCTATCTATCTATCTATCTATCTATCTATCTATCTATCTATCTATCTATCTATCTATCTATCTATCTATCTATCTATCTATCTATCTATCTATCTATCTATCTATCTATCTATCTATCTATCTATCCATCCATCCATCCATCCATCCATCCATCCATCCATCCATCCATCCATCCATCCATCATTTTTGCAATTTTGAGAAGTGAAAAAAAAAAACAAAATTGGACCATTTTTTGAATTTGATTTTCTTGCTTTTAGTTTGGACACTAAAAACAAATAGGCCACGTGATTTTGGTTTCAAACTAAACAATGATAAAAGGAATCTCAAAAAACCGGACTATTTTTGATTGATTTTAAAATTGTTTTGATTCTGACACCTAAAACATTTTTTCCATTTTGGTTTTGAATCAAAACACAGATTTACGTTTTTCTTGTTTTGAAATTACAAATAAATGATAAATGATAGATTATCCGATGATATCCAGACCATTTTGGAACTTCAGTGTTGGTAATTTTTTTAGCCGCTTGATAATTATTGCAGCGTTGAGTCCAGACCGACATTTAACTGGGTCCAGCAGTGTGACACACTGTGCTGATGTTCGTGTCGCTCACACTTAAAGTCAAATCTCTCTCTGACAGAGACTTCAGTTGTGACTCTCACAATAACAAACTCAGCTCTGAAGCATCTTTAACAGCCTCTGCACGCTGAGCACACTGCAGAAAGAGCTCAAGTAAAATACATAAATAAAACTGCTGAACAGGAGGAAATATCCACTCAGAGCCCTCCACTTACACGGGGAAACTGAGGAACAAAGATATTCAGCTCCAAGTCAAAGATGATATAGTGTGACTTTAATAGTCATTTGAGTTTTTGCTCGTACATCAGCAGAAGTATAATCTCTCCTTTTAGAGCCACAACCTCCCTCGCTGTGAGTGATACTCAGAGACAAGCATTACAACACATCGCCCGTGTGATGTGATACATGAGTGCATACAGTACACACCCCCAGCCTGGACAGTCATCCCTATATGCCCAATTGTGTTTGACTGTGCGTAACTAGGCAACGGCCACTGGATTGCACTGACAGATCAGCCTGCAGTCAGCGATGATGATTAAGCAATATCAGATGGGAGGGAGTAATATTGTACTGAATATCAGCACGACTGTGATTCGGTTGTAGGTCGCAGGTCGAGCACTGAAGACAATCACAGCTGATATTCAGAACAGCATCACTCCCTCTCGTGTGATATCGCTTCTATACAACAGTTCTACAAGCGCCATATTAGTTAAATAAGCAACAACAGATTATGATTTGATACACTACACAAGTAGTTGTGCAACTGGACTGGTACTGGACTGTTTCCAGGCTCCTTCCCTTCATCCTCTTCTGACGACCACACATCATTTGATCCAAATGTTATTTCTGGAAATATTTTCATCTTTGCAAAGTTTGTTACAAGCTAAGATAGATAATGACCGGTGCTGTTGTACTCTACATCAGCACTCATGGAATGACTCTCGTCCAATCAAACGACTTGGTCGCAGCTCAGTGTTGTATAATGCGCAGCGGAGGGGTGTACACATCCTGACTCTGTGGATAGTCAGGAGTGACCTCTCCATGCCTAAACCACCAGCAGTTAGAATAAAGGACAACACTTAGTTTTTCTAGCGCCAAGTAACAACTGCAACAACACTTGAGCCGTTTTCCTCTCAGTGTTCTCTTGGTGTAAAACCACCTATGTCGAGCTCTTTGAGAGGAAAGCAGATGGCTGTGTGTGCCTGCCTTCGCTTTTCATGTCACTGTTAGAAAAAGGCCCGTGGATCAAAGAGTGGAGCTAAATCCTCCAAACCCAGCAGCGGGAGAGGGAGACTTGCAGACAGCGAATGCTGATTGAACTGTTATATAAGTGACAAGCAAAGCAAATGTTCCAAAAGATGTCTCATAGTTAAAGAGCGGGAACTTTTTGATGTGTCAGCTCTGTGCACTTAATGGTCTCTTTGATCTTACAACGGGACATATTGGGATTAACGTTACGCATCTGAGTGAATTCTTTTTTTTAACAAGGCAAGTCTGAAATATTCTTCATACCCCACATTATTCAAGTGTTTGACTACGTGACCGACACAGTGTTCGCCAGTGCGCACTGACATATTTTGCAGGTGAGACTTACTCTTGTCGTGCTCTGCCCTGACAGGATGATTTCTGTTGGCTTTTGGACTCTTTATGTTTGGACTTTTGGTTGATTTCCTGTTTTTATTTTGAAATGACTGCCCTTGTATGTCCTGTGGTTATTTTTTACTTCCGTTCTTTGTCCTGATGCTCTCCTTGTTGATTGTCTGCTGTGTCCTAATGTGTTTCACCTGTGTTCAGTCACCCTTGCCTCCCTTGTGTGTATTTAGTCTCTGTGCTCCCTGTTGTCGTCATCACTCTGTCTGCTGTACTCCTGTTTGCCTTAGTTTGGATTTGTGCAGTTCCCTGTGTCTCTTGCTCCTGTGTTCCCAGTGTTTTGGATTTTCTGGTTTTTGTTCCTCCTTGGTTTTGGGTTGATTTTGCAAGTTTTTCGTTATTAAAGCATCTTTTTT
>NW_019522264.1:0-972 GCF_002814215.2 Seriola lalandi dorsalis | reverse complement strand
ACCTGATCAACTCTGTTCAAAGATGTGTCACTGCAGGAGGCAGATGTTGCTCACACCAGATACTGACTCGTTTTCTGATCCACGACCCCTCCCTCTCAAAAAAAAAAAAAGAAAAAAGCACATCTGTAGCCCAGGTCACACAGTTCACACCTAATAAATATCTATTTTCAAAATAAAACTGCACATTTTAAAGTGGCCTTTTATTGTGACATGCCCATGTCACACCTGTGCAGTTATCATACCGTGTAATCAACATCTGGATATGACACACCTGTCAGGTGGAGGGATGATCCTGCTCACTGACACTCATTTAAACATATTTGTGTTTTTAGATATATTTTGTTCTTAGATCTTTATTTTCAACTCATGAAAAATGGAGCAAAAACAAAAGCGTGGTGTCTATATTTTTAGCCCACTATCACAGATCAGACATTTGCCTCAAGGAGTTTAACAATCTGTACAGCATCATGACACCCTCTGTCCTCAGAGCCTCAAATCACATGAGGAAAAACTCCCCCCCAATAAAAATATGAAACAAACCTCAGGATGAGAAACCAAGGAGGAATCCCTCTCCCAGAAGGGACACACATGTTATAGAATAGAACAGAATAGAAGAACACAAATGATTTACAGTCAGGATGACAACTTTACGGACTGTAAACATAAATGTAGAATATGATCTGGGAGGAGGTTGAGCAGCTTCCAGGACCTGAGCCGCTCGACCTCCTCTCCACTATGAAGCCCTGGACAGAGGACAGACCACACACACACACACACACACACACACACGAGAGGCAAAACCAAACACATCATTCACACGTCTGGGCGAGGGAGACAAAGGGACTCCTGGAGGACAAAGACACAGATCCAAAACATCTGGATGTTTGCCGAAGGTCCAGCACAGAGAGCCTGAGTGAATAGAGTGAGACAGAGAGAAGCAGTGGGTGAGAGAGAGGCAGTGGGTGAGAGAGA
>NW_019522263.1:1685-2029 GCF_002814215.2 Seriola lalandi dorsalis | reverse complement strand
GGAGCCACGTGGCCTTCAGCGCAACACTCCTGCACACCGCCGCAGCGACTTGTGTCGAAGCCGCAGGGACCAGCAGCAGTGTCCGTGTGGTGTAAGTGTTTTCATGGTGTTTGTTGACAGCTGAGAAATAAAGTAACACCGACCCACACTTATTCATTTTCCAAAAATCAATCACATGTCTGTGTCAGCACAGAGTGGAGTTAGTACATGGTTAGCCTAGCTTAGCATAGAGAATGGAAGCCTGTGGAAACAGCTAGTCTGGCTTTATACGAAGCTGAAAAATAAAGCTCAGAACATAAAATGTCTCATTTGTTTTATGTGCACACAAACAGAAACATACAGTT
>NW_019522263.1:0-564 GCF_002814215.2 Seriola lalandi dorsalis | reverse complement strand
AGGGGCTCAGTGCTGCTAATGTGTCTCAGCACGAGGCCTCTCAATAACCCATTCTAATGTCACTCTGAACTTTCTGCTGTTCCACATACAGCGATCGACAAATGATGAAGTGTAATTATATTTTTCTACAATTGAAGGAATGCAGACTGGCCTGCAGGTTGATTATATTGCTCAACTTTGTCTCAGGGTGTGTTCATCATGCCAAGCCTGTTCTGAGAAGTTTATTTAAACACCAAACCTGTGGCCAGGTTTGCACTGTCAAACACAGGTGGCACTAAAGAAGACACCTGTGGATACAGATCTCAGTTTTCTCTCTTTTTCAAGCAGAACATGTTCTGGACTGAGGGCTGGTACTGGACAGGATTCTGGTGGGATGCCATGACAGGTTACACTGAGTTAGGTTCAGGGTGGCTCAGGACAAGCACACTGTAATCTCAAGAAATCTTTGGTGTGATTAAAAAAAAAAAAAGGGATTTAGATAATCTAAACTATGCCTAGGTGATGAAATGGTAGGGTTGTATATGCGCTTTAATTCTTGAGAAGAGGCCGTCTCACTCTGTTTGT
>NW_019522262.1:5746-6970 GCF_002814215.2 Seriola lalandi dorsalis | reverse complement strand
CAGAACTCAACCTAAAACTGAGCACGCTCTGGATCAACAGGTCATAAAGTTACAGTCGTCTTCATCCTCAACATCATCGTCATCATCATCACTGGGTGCAGCTGCTCCATCCACTTCAGCCTTTCTGATGGGGTAAGACCTCTAAGACTGTTTTTAATAATCAATCATGAGGAGTAGTTGTTTATTGATAATCAATTTGAAAATAATCTTGATTATTTTACACCTAAAATTCACTTGTTGAAGGTTCTGATTTGGTTCCAGATGTTCCAGATGTTCTGTGTGTTACATCATCACAAACTTAGAATCTTCTGATTATGGATCTAGTGATTGATCAGTTTATTAATTTGTTTATTGATTGGTTTATTGATCTGTTTTTCTGCCTCTCTATTTGCTTTTTCCTGTTTTAAACTGAAACGTCAGAAACTTTGACCAAATGATTAATTGATGAATTCAGAAAGTTATTCTCGGATTATAAATGAATTTATTTGTACAGAAACGTCTCACGGACATTGAAACAAAAAAAAAAAACTGATTTGCAGAAAGATTTAAAACATCCTGGAAAATCCCTCAAAAATATAAAAATCTACCAGAAACATAATCGTCTCATTTCTTCAGTTAGAGTCAAACATCAAACTATATTTTTAACACAGATTAATTTATCCGACGTGTAGTCTCCAGCTTCGTGGCGAGTGCTTGTGTAACGAGTGTGAGGTGTTTTCCCATCAGGCCTTTGGGTGTGGCGCTCCCTCTCAGATTATTTTGTACAGTGTCGTGTGTGTGTGTGTCAGTGAGGTGTTTCCCTCCGGAGGCACCAGGTGAGTCAGACCTGGTTCTCCCTCTGACTCTAACCAGGTTTTGCAGTGTGTGTTAAAGCTGCTACTAATGATTGTTTTCATTATTGATTATTGTTTTTGATTATTCAATAAGTGTTTAGTCTATAAAAGTCCAAACGCACAAACTGAGTTCACTCATCTGATTCTCACATTTCAGGAGCTGGTTAGAAAATATTTAGAATCTCTGCTTTAAAATTGATTCAAATGATTATTGATGATTATTGATTATTGGTTGATCAGCTGAGTCCAAACTATGAGACAGATCATCTCCTGCTGTGTATGAACAGCTGGAGGACATGTTGGTTTCTGCTGTGAGGCTGGAGGTGTGGAGGTGGAGGTGGAGGTGGGGGGGTCGGGGGGTCAGGGGGGTCAGTAGGAGCCCAAAGGCAAA
>NW_019522262.1:4374-5458 GCF_002814215.2 Seriola lalandi dorsalis | reverse complement strand
TGTTTGTCTGTTTGTTTGTCTGTTTGTCAGCAGGATCACACAGAAAGTCCTGAGGGACAGGTCCTGGGACAACCCAGTAGATCTGGGTCAGATCTGGATCATCTACTAAGAATTAGAACTTTTCTAGGAGGTGTGGTGTGTGTAGTTTGAGGTCTGTGTTGATGCAGTTATGAGATTGAATTAAGATTTTGATGTGGCTGTGTTTGTAGATTAGAGCTGAGTTTGAGGATGAACTTCACATTAGTGACAATGAGGCGAGGACACAGAGACGAGGGACTGAACTAACGACCTGGGACTGATCCAGATCTGACCATGAGAAATGTCATGATTAATCGGAGGTGATTTCCTCTAAATTTTCTGGAAATCCAAACCCGCAGACTGAGCCTGTGTAAATGTCTGAATTATCCTCACCAATCAGCCTCTTCACGCCATTTCTCTGCGCTCTCATTTTAAAGAGCATCCAGAAACTGGCTGAATGAGCGGTCTGTGTCGGGGGGTCGGAGTGGAGAGCGGCGTCCTCGTCCCTCCACGCACAGAGAAGATGATTTTCATGCTGGTTGCAGCTGAACAGTCGTCAGCTTTGTGGCACAGCAGCAGCTGACTGCCTCATGCTGAACTGAAGGTTGATTCAAGTGAAGATGATGATGATGATGATGATGATGATGATGATGAGGAGGAAGAGGAGGAAGATGAGAAGGAGGAGGAAGCTCTGTGACCTCTCTGTTTGCTTCTCCTCAGATTTGGTGAAGGAGAAATGTCAGATCGTCGAAATCATGAGGTGAGTCCAGACCAGAGGAGACAAGAACTAGTCCCCTCCTCTGTCCTCTGTCCTCTCTCCTCTGTCCTCTCTCCTCTGTCCTCTGTCCTCTGTCCTCTCTCCTCTGTCCTCTGTCCTCTCTCCTCTGTCCTCTCCTCTGTCCTCTCTCCTCTGTCCTCTGTCCTCTGTCCTCTCTCCTCTGTCCTCTGTCCTCTGTCCTCTCTCCTCTCTCCTCTGTCCTCTCTCCTCTGTCCTCTCTCCTCTGTCCTCTCTCCTCTGTCCTCTGTCCTCTCTCCTCTGTCCTCTGTCCTCTCTCCTCTCTCCTCT
>NW_019522262.1:1898-3034 GCF_002814215.2 Seriola lalandi dorsalis | reverse complement strand
CCCCCTTCAGTTGAAGTGGCCAACAGCTTTGCTCTGGTTGGTCTCGACCGTCTGGAGAAAAACTTCCCCATCCTGAACCAGTCAACAGACGAGGTTTGTTCTGCTCTCACTGTTTCAGTAAACTCAACAATCATGAACGACAAAAGGAACCAATTAAAGAATAATTAAAGTCATTAAATAAAAAGGTGTTTAGTGAAACTGAGTGGAAACCGGCTGAGGAGGTTTGTGGTCTGGAGGATTTCCCTGCTGAGGACGGGATGAGTGCTGAGCTCTCAGACTGTCAGCAGGGGGCGTCAGAGAACAACCAGCTGCTGATGCATCAGTGTGTCTGTGCTGCATGAGTTAAACCAGGTCACTGACTGTGTCTGTAGAAACACCTGTATTTATCCGCAGGTGACTTCAGTTTAATGTTTAATGACACTTCTCATTTGCTGTGACTCCGTCTTCTCACATTCAACTAGATTTTCATGTTTGTGTTTGAGAGGAGGAGAAACTTCCTGGATCTGTAACTGGTGTCCCTCCCTCCTCAGGTGGTGGGTCACCTGAAGGACGCCCTCTTCCTGACCCTGGACGACGTGCAGCTGTGGGTGGTGGACGGTTTGGACGGAGCTCTGGATCAGCTGGAGCGTCTGGCCGACGGAGCTCGGGCGGCGGTGCGTCAGCTGCAGGACACTCAGGTGGGCCGAGCCGCCACATCAGGACTGGACGACATGCTGAGCCGCCTGGAGGACGCCACCGCCTACTACCTGCCCCTCCCACCCATACTGCGTGAGTACTGTGTGTGTGTGTGTGTGTGTGTGTGTGTGTGTGTGTGTGTGTGTGTGTATCACATTCAGATTGTGAGAAAACAAAAACTGTCCAGTGACGGACTTTTGAAAAATGTGCATCAGAATAATTTTCTGAACGCCCCTGTCGTTGTTGTTTTGTTGTTTTTGTTTGTCGTTGTCATCATTGTTGTGTGGTTGCTGTTGATGTTGTTGTTGATGTTGTTGTTGATGTTGTTGTGGTCAGGTCGGGAGTGGGAGATGAGGGTGCAGGAGTACGATGATGAAGATGAGGATGAGGAGCCCAGTCTGTGGACCAGGGTGCGGAGTCTCCTGCTGAGCCTCAGTCTGCAGCTGTATCACCGTATGATG
>NW_019522262.1:0-568 GCF_002814215.2 Seriola lalandi dorsalis | reverse complement strand
GGTCCTGGTCCTGGTCCTGGTCCTGGTCCTGGTCCTGGTCCTGGTCCTGGTCCTGGTCCCACAACATTAAATTCAGATTCACATTCAGAATACTTTATAATCCCAGAAGGGCAATTAATTTCTACAATCTACCAGATCCATATAAAGAATAAATAGAGTAAATAAATAAGTGCATCAGCTGACAACAGCAATCAAACAACAACAACAACAACAACAACAACATGTCAGTGACAACACACAGATCAACAGGATGCTACAACAGAGAGGAGAGACTGGGATCTCACTGTGGCTCTGTGTCGTTCAGAGCATTGATCAGCCAGATACAGGAGGGATGTTTGTGAGCGATTGGTTTTCCTGAGGCCGTAACTGTCAGGGTGACTTGTTATTCTTTCTTCAGGGAACCGAATCCAGATCCAGAGGGAAGTCCTCCATGTTTGTAATTTTATTAAAACTGTTGCTGTAATTGTTTAGTTTGTAAAACATCAGAGGAGTTTAGATTCTTTCCTCAATGACCGATGGATGATCAATGACTGATCAGACCTGTTCACAGCTCCATTTAAAAGAAACA
>NW_019522261.1:0-817 GCF_002814215.2 Seriola lalandi dorsalis | reverse complement strand
AAAAAAAAAAAAAAAAAAAAACCCGGAAAAAACTCTCTTGAAAGTTGGAAACTTGTGTCCAGCTGACATTAACTTTATCAGATCTGGGTCTGTTCACAGTGAAGTACATTAACACTGGAGAAATGACAAAGTAAAGCATAATAGTATCACTTTATTGTAACGACAGAATAAAATTGCTCTGTCTATGTGGTGTTGAGGGAAACTCGTAGCAGAAATCTGCAAAATCTATTTACTGCAAGCGTTAAATTCTTTTAAAGTGAAAGACTAAATCAAACACTTGATTTATCCCAAATACTCTGTGAATCCTGACTTTTTTTCTCAAGAAGATTAATTTCAAAGGTTCTGCTTGGCTTGGTTCGAGTTCACAGCAGAGAATCAGATAAACAATCAGACGTTAGTTGGGTGTAGCGCAGGCAGTTACTCTATCAACACCGAGGAGGTAGAGTAAAGGACAGATACAAAATCTATGGTCCTACTTCTGCATTAGAAGTTTACCCTCGTGGCCCAACCTATCCCAGGATTCATTGCGTGCCAGGTGAACAGAGTGCCTGAGGATTATGGTTTTAAATGTAAGTATTGGGTTTCAACTCTGTGAAACTGTGAAAACCATTAAACCATTAAACCTTAATGCCTCAAGTAACAGTTAAGGCCGGACACAGCTGGTGATGCAAAGCAAAAACCTTCTGTAGACCAGACTCTCTCGTTTCCGTTCAGACCACAAACTGAACTGGGACACAGCTAAAGTGTAGAAACGACCAGTACGACCTTTACACTCTACATGAGGACACGTGAATATTGTTTGAAGACTTAAACCCGT
>NW_019522260.1:14522-15872 GCF_002814215.2 Seriola lalandi dorsalis | reverse complement strand
AACATTACTTCCAGCCCTCCCCACCCCCGCAGCACCAGTTGCAGACGCCCCAGCCTCAGTTCCAGCCCCACATCAGAGCACCAGTGAGGGTGACCCCCCCTCTCAGTCTCTCCCCCTCGCCCCCTGTTCAACCTCTCCACCCTGTGGTTCCTTCCCCACCTCCCCCCGCTGCTGCTGCCGCCACCTCTGCCCCCGCCGGCAAACTAGACAAAGTCCTGGAGAAGCTCGGGGCTCGGTTCCCACAATGCAACAGGGCCCAGCTGACGTCGCTGCTGCAGCAGGTGAAGAGCTCGCGCGGCACCTTGGCCGGCATGTCCATGGAGGAGGTCATCGAGCAGGTCGGCCTCAAGCTGGCTCAGAACGAGAGGCTGGCCCCGGGGCCCATCAGCCGGCCCATGCCCCCGGGTCCCATCCAGAGGCCGACCCCTCCCCCGCAGAGAGCTTCGCCTGGCGGCGGTCAGGGCGGCGGGGTCCGTAAACTGTGCCTGATGTGCCAGAACCTGGTGGATCCAGAGAGCCGCCACCCGCTGAACTGCGCCCACACCATCCACAAAGACTGCATCCGCATGTGGCTGCAGTCCAGCAAGAACAACTCCTGCCCCTTCTGCCCGGGGCAGTGACGCAGGAGCCCAGGTGGTGAACCAGGTATCACTCCGCTGGATGTGTCAGGACAGGTACAGGTGGCACCAGTAGTGTCTCCAGAAACAACGCCCCCCTACAGCGGCACCCGTACCGGGCCTTGGTTGTCATGGTTACATGTCTCGGTTAGGTTTAAGAAAAGGTCGTGTTTAAAATAAGAACTTCCTCAACATCACACAGTCGCCGTTGTCATGGTTACGATATAAACAGATGGTTTCACATGGGAATCGAACACTGCTCTCCTGTGTCCTGGTGAGAGAGCCTGCTAGCAACATGCTAATGTTAGCACGTGCTAAGGTGCCAGGTATCTTTTGAAATGTTTCAGTTCTTTAAGTTCGACTCATGGAAACATGATGTACTGGTTCATTATGTCTGTAAAACACTTTGTATTTCTGTAAGGAAGGTGCTTTATAAATAAAGTTTGTTTGAATTATATTATGATGTGGATCACATGATTAAACAAGAAATAAAAAGTCCAGTTATCTAGAAGCACGTGGCTCAACTGAATAAACGTTTTTATTTGAAAGAATTTTTCAAAATTACTGATGAAACTGATATTTAATAATGATAAATATAATATACAATACGTCCATGTTCGGTTCCACCACCTGTGCAGCAGCCGGAAGTGACGGACAATATGGCTTAGTTAGTATAACTGTTCGGGTTTACAGTGTAGCATTCGCCTAACGGCACCCAAACAAACTAAATGCA
>NW_019522260.1:9201-10287 GCF_002814215.2 Seriola lalandi dorsalis | reverse complement strand
CTGAGGTTTGACGTGGTTTGAGATCATCGTCTTGAATCGTGCAGGTGTGGTGAGGATGTCGAGGTGTAGATAATTCCACGTGTTTGATTCACAAAAACTAAAGGCAGGTTTTCCAGGTTCAGAGCAAACCCTCGGGACTCGAAGCAGAAGAGAGTTAGCAGAGCGAGTTTGGTCGTGTCCTGAGGTCCGGTCCAGCGTAGATGTTATACAGGGAGGTGTCACAGGTGTTTGTCACGCAATGAGGAGCATCACGTCCCGGAGACGCTCGAGCTTCCCCTCCATGACAGTTCTGGAGTTCAGGAGTTCTTTAAAACCCGTCTCTTAGTACATCATATATACATATACATACCAGATCCAGTATCAGTAAACAGAGTAGAGTAGAGAACAACATCTGACCCACGTTGTAAAGAGGTTTTGTTTCTCTGCAGTTATCTCAGTTATGAGGAGAGAAGCTGCCGTTTATTAAAGAACATCTCAGCTGAAAACCAACAAAAAAAAAAAAAAAAATCAATCATCTGTTTGAGTGTAACACTCGTGTATTTCTGACATTTTACAGAACATCATCAACGATCGGCCTCGTCTCCGGGGTCACACACTGTTTCTGCGCTCACGAGGAAACTGAGCTCACTGTCAATTACAGAGGCAGCAAAATTAAAATAAGACACCAGGTTACTGCAGGTTATTCATGACGTGTGCTCTCGGTGAGTCCGTCCTCCGGGGACAAACAGTCTGGAGGCCGAACAAACACTTTAACAAGGTGCTGCTGCTGTTTTCATGCTCACAATCCACTAAATCGACTACGTGACAGAGGAGCTAAATGCCAAACGGCTGCTAAAGAGCAAAACTGCTGCTGCTGCTGCTGGAGGTTTCAAACTGTAACGCTGCCCCCTGCTGCCCCTGCAGGGGAACTACAGGCCAGCAGACAAACAGCAAACATTACTCAAACAAACTCATAATAATCAATATCTAATGATGAATTGAACTTATTGTATTAAAGCACGACAGTAACAGAGAAAAAAAAACGCCTTGAATTTAAGTCGTTTACATGAGGAAAGATTTGAACGTACAAATATTATGATCATTGCC
>NW_019522260.1:6175-8779 GCF_002814215.2 Seriola lalandi dorsalis | reverse complement strand
GCTCATTTCTGTCAATACGGTTATTTGAGTTTTATGAACGTTTTCCATTGACAGTGATATTGCTGATTTTGTTAATTCTTATTTTTTCTAACTTTGCTTTTTCTAACTTATTTATCATTTATTTATTCATTTTTGTTTATCTATGTCTTATTTATTTATTCATTTCTTTTGTGTCGAGTTTTAAGATAAAAATCAGAAGCGAAGCGTTGTGACAGAAAACTGGAGATAAACAGAGTGAAACATCAGAAATCTCTGAAGGTAAAAATAATCATTTCTCCTGCAGGTTCTTGTTGGTGATGAACAGTTTTCTGTCTCTGAGCTTCATCAGTTTTAAACCTCTGTGTGATTTAACTACAGCTGATGGTCGTATTGATGTTATCTGCTGTTTCCTGCCGATACGACGGCTGAGTTATAAAAACCGCCGTCACCATATAAAGACTGAACTTCACTAACGGGCTCAACTGATGGAAACACGAACCGCGGATCTGATCAACAATATAATGAAACATGTTGATGTAATTAATTATTGTGCAGCCACTTTCTCCTCAGTGATACAGAAGAAAACAGACACAATAAACCACATCGAAGTATGAGAGCTAATGATGATACCACCTTAAAGAAACTGCCTTAAACACACCATCTTAAAGATACCACCTTAAATACACCACCATGAAGATACCACCTTAAACACTTTTAAGATGGCAGCTTAAAGACAGCAAGTAATAAACACCACCTTAGAAACGCCACCTTAAAGATGCCGCCTGAAAAATACCACCTTAAACATGCCGCCTTAAACACACTATCGTAGAGATACCACCTTAAATACACCACCATGAAGATACCACCTTAAACACTCCACTTTTAAGATAGCAGCTTAAAGACAGAAGCTAATACACGCCACTTTAATGACATCGCCTTAGAGATTCCACCTTAAATACGCCCCCATTAAGTTGCCAGCTTAAAGACGCCGCCTTAAACAAGTCGCCTTTCCGCCTGTAACGCGCCGCCTTAAAGATCCAAATATCAACAGAAAGCTAAGAGTGAAACCACAGGACTGAACGCTGCCGTGACTCTAAGGTTCATTTACAGGAACATTATTGATATTTTCTGATCACATTAAATGTTTGATCGACAGATTCTGATCTTTAAACTCAAGAAGTTTAAACCCTGAAGATTTTTCAGTCATTATTTCTGATCGATGTTTAAATGAAGAGTTTCGACTCTTCACGTGAAATTCTACTTTTTCTCTTTTCGACAGAAATTAAATGAATTTAAAATGTTTCATGCGACAGAGTGAAAAATCATTCAGTTCAACCTGAACCAAAACTGATCATTCCTTTTTAACACCATTACTTCTATCCGTAATATCGTCATCGGCGTCGTCACTAAGGAAAAGTGTGACGGACGAGTTTCCAGGTTTTAAAGGCACAGTACGTAATTTTCTCTCAATCAAAAGAAGAACAGAAGACGTTGTCTCCCTCGGCTTGTTGATCTGAGGACTGAAGATCCAGATGTGGGTCAAACACAGCTGGAATAGAGTTTCTCCATTAAACAGACAAAATAAAGTCGTAATGATTCTCCTACAGAACCTTCGGGATCCTCGTTTCCCTGGTTGGACGACGGGCGAGCGGTCTACCTGAACGCATCAGACCTGGAGTCTGGATGCAGGGTTACCTGAGGGAGGGGTGAATACTCCTCTTCCTCTCGGTCACCTGTGGTCTGTCACCTGATTGGACGCTTCGTGACAGGTGCGAGGTGTGACAGGTTCCCGTGTTTGGCGGGAGAGGGAAGGCGGACTCGGAGGTTCTGGGTCATGATGAAGGACGGTGAAGTTTGAACTGATCCTTCGTGGCGGCCCGACGCTCCGTCGCCTCCTTGTTGAGGCCAAAATGCAAATGCGGAGTTTGATCCGCATGCTAACGACGGCGTGTCGCTCTGACGGCCTCCGCTGAAGACGAATGGTGTTTATCAGCGAGGCTGGAACCGGCGGTGGCGCACAGGACGCCATCTAATTACCTTTTTTCTTAAAGGTTGTATTTATTAGTATCCATCATCGCTGTCGTTACATCAATTAATGCTGTTGACGGGCTGAGGAATTGTCACCCTCAGCCCCCCCCCCCCCCCACAGAAAAGGAGGAGGCAGACGGAGGGAGGGTGGGAAAAAAAACCAAAACAAATAGCTCTTGTTTTTTGTTACATGAACTGGCGAGGAGCGTTTGGAAAACCCTGATAAATCCTGCGTTCCTAACATTTCACGTCCTCGTCTCTCTTTATGTTGTTTTGCTAATTGTCAGCCGGGAAGCTCATGTTTCATATTCGCGCCGATGATTGAGGGGCGCTATTAGAGCAAACCCCATTAGGCTCCGTGGGGAAGCAGCCGACCCTGCGTGGGAACCATCAAAGGCCAATTTGCTTCCCAAACACCATAAATCCTGCGCCGTTAAGTGACTGTTTTTGATGCCGCTGAAGCGCGCGGAAATAAATATACACTCCGTTATATATCGTCCATTAAATTACCAGAGAGCACAATTCACACACGTCATCCATCTTGATCAGCCGTGGTCAAAAGCGGGGTCCAGGGACCTGGGGGGGGGGGGGGCACCC
>NW_019522260.1:1662-6155 GCF_002814215.2 Seriola lalandi dorsalis | reverse complement strand
GGGGGGGGGGGGGGGGGGGCATCCGACCCTGTTAGACGAGGTCCCAGTGGAAGTAAAGACGAATTTATTTAATATTTAAGAAGCTGGAGACGTTTAGAAAAACTTAACTTTGAACTTTGTAAATTAATCAAGTTTCAAATCTGATTCTTTTCCTGTTCCAGCAACATAAACAGAGTCTGACTTTACAGTTAGGAAACCTCAGAGTCTAACACCCAATCCTCCAGCTGGAGGCTAATAAATGCTAATAAATGCTAATAAATGCTAATAAATGCTAAGTGTCAGCAGGTACATGTGCTCAATGCACAATTTGAAATTTCAAACTTAAGAACGAGAGAATTTACTCTAAACTTTAAACGCTCGCATGAGGTGGTTTTTCTACAGGTGTTTTGTGAAAAATAGAATCGATATTGTTAGAAAAGTCAACAAAACACAACTGTGACTGTTCTGTGTTTTTATTCAGTGATGTTACGTGAATAAATCAGGGTTTTCTCCTCGTTTTTTAAGTTCACAAATTCAAATCAAGCAGGTTCATGGAAACGCACCTTCAGTCAGAATCAATTAAGAATCAAAGATTTTCCAAAAAGATAAAAACGACTCAAATAAAAGGACGTATCAATACTGAAGAATAAAGTCATGCAAAGTAAGTTAAAGCTCCATATTTTCTTCTTCTTCTGTGTTTTATTTAAAGTGTTGATCCATAAAAAGATATGAAACATTACATCTCCTCTCTCTCCTTCTCTCTGGAGCTCTAGTGACAACAAGTCTGTGAGCCAATCAGAAGAGAGGAGGCTCTGAGTGCTTTGAAAATATATATATATAATATATAATAAATATATTGATCGTGAAGCTCTTATTCAGCGTCTTCAGGTACAGAAACACCTTTATAAAACCTGAGGAAATAAGCGAACGGTTTATTTCCACCTTCACGACAGTTTGATTCAGAGAGACGTCGTCCGTCTCCGTGGCGATGGTCAGTAAATAAAAACAGTCTCTTCCAACTTTCACTGATATTGTCTCATTTTATTGGTTTTTTTTGCATTGAGTAAACATCTGAGTCGATGCAGCAACATCTGTCAACATCTGTCCGTCTGAACAGTTCATTAAAAACACAACAAACGGGTACGATTCAGTTCGTCTCCACTGTGAGCGTCGCCACGGTGACGACGGCCGCCGAGCTCCTCCCCCTCGTCCTGAGGGCGTGGTTATGATGAAGAAACTTGTAATAAAAATAATAAACTGCATTTCAAAAACAATCAACCGCACAGACTGAACACTGATTATCTGAAGAAAAACCGCACGAGGAAAACATTTATTTTACACATCTGAACTTTACGAATAAATTCAGAGAAAGTTTCTTGTAAAAAAAAAAAAAAACAAACAAACAGTAATTTTCTTTTAGTAATTATAAGAAAATAGAGAAACGTTCAGTGATTTATTATTAGCTGTTGAATTTTCTAAAAACAAAAACACTTTCCTTCTATTTTGTCACGTCCAGACTAAAAGGAATTAATCAACTGAACATTGTTTAGTTTTTATCTAAATTACAAAGTTCTTTACAGGAAACATCCTCAGAAACTACTAGAAGAAATTCAGACCTACAAAATAAAGTGTTACCAAAGTTAAGGCCAAATGAGGCCGTTGTTTAAGTGTTTAACTCCTTCCATGTTTCCAAAGTGCTTACTGGAGTCACTGGAATTTAAGCTGGTACCAGTCGGTACCAGTCGCTCACATCAGCTGGGAGTGAAGTGGAAGACTTAGAAACAACAGAGAGGTTTGGAGCCACTACAGACTTACACTCAATGGCCAAAAGTATGCGGACGACTTGGTTTCCATACTTCCAAAAGAAATCATCACTTTCAATCACAGTAACACGGAGAACATGGACAATCTGATCTGAGTCATCTCTACACAGCGCAGTCTCAAACCAGACGGCAAAGACTTCTCCGATAACATCAGCGTTATCTCACCGACTGGTTTCTGACAGCAGCCATGAGAACAGACCTGCTGCCCACAGCGTCTCCCAGGAACCGGGACGTCCAGCAGTCCGAGGGTTAAACAATCAGGTCAACTCACTCAAACTAAACGTCCGACCGACAGCTGATTGTAAAAGTAGGTTTTAATGTGAACAGCGTTTGTGTTTGTCCCTGTTTCAACATGAAGCACAAAACCAGCTCCACTCAGAAAAGGTTCGATGTTCGACCGAGCTTCAGGTGGAGGCGGGATGTTCAAGCGTCCACATACTTTTGACCGAGTACTGTATCTGGTCTGAGACACACAAACAGGAAACTGATTAAAAAAAGAAGACGCAAAAATGTCGGACTGTTCCTTTAACAAATCAGGATCAGTGGAGACGGTAAACCCTCCGGAACCAGAACCAGAACCTACTGAAGGTGAACTGGAACCAGGTCTCACTGAGCCAAACTCCAGGTTCATGAACGCACCACGGACAGAAACGTGAAAGAAAGACTGATGTGAAAGTTTGACAAGTTCTGATTGGAGACGTCCTGCTGCGTCAGATCAATAACAGACCTGTAACAGACCAGTAACAGACCTGTAACGGACCAGTAACGGACCAGTAACGGACCAGTAACAGACCTGTAACAGGGTTTGTATGAACGTGCGTCAGAAACACGACAGACGTGACCCAGAGCCGAGGCTGTAATCTGTGTTTTCACCTCACACACACATTAAAACTAAAAGTGGCGGCAGGAGGAGGTTCCCGCCTCATTAGTGGTGAAACTGAACGAGCTGCCGTGAGATTCAGTGTCGTTTCCTTCCAGTCTTTGGTTTTTAAACACGTCACAGAGGTCGGTCCTGAATGATCAAATCATCGTATCAAACTCTTAAAGAGACAGAAAATCTCTGAAGGATTTGAATCCGACGCTCTGGACCACAGAGGCGCCGACAGGCCGCGCCGACAGGCCACGCCTCCCTCGTGCTGGACGGGGACCTCTCCTTGTTGGCTCTGTTCAGCCTGTGTGTGCGGGGAGCTGTGATGAGGGCTGCGGCCTCTTGGGGGAGCTAGTGAGTCTTTGCAGATAAGAGCAGCTTTTTCTAACTGATAAAAAGGTATTGATTATAACTGATCGCCTGTTGTTTGTGAACCTGAAATGATCAGGATGTCTTTAATCTGGTTTTAATATCTGTTGTCACTCAGAGACTGAGAGTCTGCGGCCGGTCGCTCAAAACACCTTAAGAGTTTCCTTAAAATAAAAACAGTCCTTCAAATTTCTCTGATTCTCTGTTTCCTCCTCATCTGAAAGTCAGGAGTCACTTACAGGAATTGATTTCTGCTCTATAGATCTGATCAGCTGTCAGTTTCTGATCCGTGATCACTCCACCTTCCTTCCTTCTGGCCGACTCACAGGTGAGACGTTCGCAGGCGTCACAGCTGCTAATGGCATCAAACAAACGGTCTCCATGGAAACGGTAGGATTTTACAGCTGTGAAATCTCTTCCACTGCTGTAAATTTCTTTTTTCCTGAACTAAGAAAACCTTTTAAGAGATTCTGTGCCGCTCGCTCGGCTGAGGAGAGATTAACTCCTAAGTGTCGCTGTGTGTCGTGTTTCAAGCTTTAAGATCAGAATCTCGTGAACGCCGTAGAAGTCCTCGAACTGAAACGTGTCTGTCAGCTGACGGGCCCGTGTGTCGGCCGCTGTGACCTCACGTCTCCGACACGCCGCACAACTAACGTCTACTTCATGCCAAAAATACTGCATAGATAATACCATGGAGATAAAAATAAAAAATCGTGTGGAATATAATGTAAAAAACAAACAGAAAATTAAATACTACTACAGTATATATACAGTGGTTTTAGAAGTACTTGTTGTGCTGGTGCACGTTGACCACGTGCATGATTATAACCACATTTTAAAAACATTTCAAAATCATAACTGTGTGCATAAACATAAATACTAATAACTCATAGGTTCATCTGTAGTGTGGTTCAGAGTACAGTAACAGAGGAACAGAAACCTTGTATCTCCACACACTGATGAGGTTTTGACACTTGTTTTGTTTTGGTTACTGAACTGAACTCTGGGAATGTTTTAGAATCAGACACAAACTCATCGTGACGACGCCGCCGCTGCACGATCAACTGTGTGATGGAGATGTGAGGTTTCTGCAGGACGCCGATTAACACACAAACAACCTTCATCCAGTCCGTCAATAAAAACAAATCCTTCCGCCTCCACAGCTTCTTCTTCTTCTTCGCTGTGCAGTGACAAAATAAGAGCCTTCACTTCCTGTCTGTCAAGAGTCAAACATCCGAGGCAAAGACCATGAGAAACTTTGTACTAAACACGTATGAAAACCACAGAAGAAGAAAAGAAGTGAGAGGAAATCCAGCTGTTCGTCACGGAGGTTAAACGTGTGTTTGGAGTTCATTATTTAAAATCTAACTAGTGTTTATGTGGCGGTGATGTGAGGACAGATGTGGATCGACACATCTGGACGATCAGTTATGAACAAACATGTGGTGCGCGGG
>NW_019522260.1:0-1642 GCF_002814215.2 Seriola lalandi dorsalis | reverse complement strand
AGGACGACAGGTCGTAAACACTCTGTTTACGAGACCCGCTCGGCTTGTAATCAGCTGATGTGACTGTTTCCAAAACAAACACAAGCCTCGGCGGCGTCAGCGTTTCCACCTCGACGCAGAAACACAAACTGAAGCTGAAGAGACAAAAAAAAAAACTCCAGTCTCGTCTCGTTGATCTGAAATCACGCGGGATTTCGTCACTTGAAGTTTTATTCTGTCTTTTATCGCTTCATTTAGTTTTCGTGTCGTGATGCGACGCATTTTCATTTCATATTCAAATGTATTTGTGTCGTGTTTTAATGACACTGTAAATTATATTAAATCATGTTTTTAAATATATTAATCTTCACGTCGCCTGATGGAGAAACTTTTTCTTTGGGTTCGGACTCGTGGAAACAGTTTGTGACGCTGGTTTATCTCTGCGACCACCGAGTGTCTGACGTCTCCCGTGTACGACCTGTTGCTATGACGCCGACAGGAAGTGGTTCGACTTTAAACACACGACATATTTAAAATCAGGTGACGGGTGATAAATTTCCCATGATCCCTGCCTCTTGCTGCTCGCTCTCTGCCCGTCAGGAGGCACTGGGGTGGTTAGACGTTACTGGTTTTGCTCTTGCTCTTGGCCCCCCCCGGGCTGCTCTTACTCTCCGACTTCCTGCCAGGTGAGTTCTGACAGGTGGGCAGTTTGACAGCAGAGCCCGATGGACCGCCACCCCCGCCGCCGCTGCTGCTGTTGTTGTTGTTGTGATTTGTGTTTCCGCTCAGCGTCTCCATGATGGAGCGGAACGTCCCAAACGGACGCTTGCTTTCCGAGCTTCCCGTTGGAGTCCTCTCCTTCCCATGATGCCCTTTGGTTGGCTCCGCCTCCTGACTGGAGCTTTTGTGGACCTGCTCGTCAAAGGTGACCCTCAGTTTGAGGTTCTGGGACGTCTTCCTGCGAGACGACGGGGACTTCAGGGCGCTCTTGGGGCTGGTGGCGACCTTCTGGCCGTTGGCGGCGTCGTGGAGGTCGCTGGAAGCGTCTGCCGTTTTGCCGTCTGCGGCCTCGGGGTCGCTGGAGGTGGGGGAGGGGTTATAACCGACGCCGTCGACCGACTTGGAGCCACTTACAGAAAACGCCTGCTTCTTCTCAGCTGAGGAAGAGGAAGAGGAGGAGGAGGAGGCGGGGAGGTGCTTTCTCATCATCAAATGGAGGTGGTTCGACACCGGATCCTCCTCTGTGATTGGCAGGTGGGACGGCCTATCAGGTCGCAGAGTGCTTGAGGGCGTGGCTCCTTGGTTCTTTCCTTCCTCTGGCGGGTAACCGTCTGAATCCGACTCGCTGAGGGAGCGCTGCATGATCTGCTTGAGTCTCGCCAGTTTGAGCTCTCTCCTCTCCACCAGCCCCGTCCTGCGGCCCCCGGGGGCCCCGGCGCCGCAGGGGCCCTCTCTGCTCAGGCCGCCCGACAGAGGCAGCCTCTCCCTGGGACACAGCGTCTCCGGCACGTCCTTCCCCAGCAGCTGCCGGAGCACAGAGTCCTGACCCACCCCTCCCTGACGGACCAGCCAGTGACCGTCACCCGGAGTCCCCTCCGCCGTCAGCATCATCTCTGGCCACGCCTCCACTGAGGGCTGATGGGAGCTGGAGTCCAGAGAGGGA
>NW_019522259.1:6418-7055 GCF_002814215.2 Seriola lalandi dorsalis | reverse complement strand
CAGAGGCTGTGATTGTGCTGTAATCATTGACAGCAGCGCCCTCTAGTGTCTCCTCGCTGGAATAGTTTAAAGCAACAGTTTTATCCTCCTATCGGATCATATTTTCTTTCTTTTGTCATCTTCAAAATGTCAAGAATCAAGTTTGTCACTAAACTCCTGCAGCCTGAGGACACATGATCCTGAGAGTTTGTATCTTATCACAACTGACAGAGCTGTGAACATAAATGAAAACATTCCCTGTGACATCTCATTATGATCAAAACTAAAGAGAGGACAACCATGATACAACAAGTCTAACAAGTATTGTATGATGTAGAAGAGACGGGGATGGTTGTAACATTTGACATTTCTGTCTGTATCTTTAAGCCAATTCCATTAAAATTCAATAACCACTTACATGTAGGTGTTACCTCTGCAACACAAACAGAACACGTCTGGTTCAGTCCCAAACACGAGTCAAATGTTACAATTCACAACATAGTCTGGGTTAGTTGTAACAGACACTGAGGTGAAATGTGACATTATGACATAAGGATTATGAAAAAAACTTGATATTGAAAGATTTCTATTCAACACTTAAATGATTTTTAACATAATTTGTGTGTCTGTGTGTGTGTGTGTGTGTTTAATGTTGTTA
>NW_019522258.1:1717-2744 GCF_002814215.2 Seriola lalandi dorsalis | reverse complement strand
CCAGTGAAACAATCCAACAGCTGTTTAAATGAAGCTTCATGTAGAAGATTTTCATCTTTATCTTCACATTAAAACAAAGTGAAGTTTATCTCTTTCTGATTCAGTCAGCTGACCTGAGGCTGCGGCGTGATACAGAGAGCGCTGTAGGCGCTTGTGCGTAGGAACACGGTAGTTCAGCGATTGAGAAAAATGTAGTGCCAAAGGAAAGTGCTGTTCTGACGGGAAGAAAAAGAGCTGAAAATATTCTGTCTTTTAAAAGTGGACATGGAAATGAAACGCAACCCCAGAGTTTTCAAAATAAAACACAACCCCAGAGTTTTCAAAATAAAGGAGTCCAGCAGAGTTTCTGAAGGCAGCACAGAGTCGTGTGGACGGAGCCTCAGTCGTCATCAAACATGATGGAAAAGTACGTTAATGTGATGAAGGTTCAGCCTCCTCATCGTCTCATCTCGTGTTCGTCATGAATTATTCACCGAGTCTGTTTCCATCGACTCTCTGGACGTCCTCCATCGTAGACTCCGCCCAGCAGGAAAACTTTTCCACTCTGAAACCGACACTTCCTGGTTGTTAGTGAGTGAGGTGTCAAAAGTCACATGATCATTTCTACTGGGATCAGCTGACAAACAAAGAAAGAAAGAGATTATTGTTTATCAGTGTGTGACACTTTCCTCAGGCTGCAGACTCTTATCACCTGCAGACCTGGAGCCGACACACACACACACACACACACACACACACACACACACACACACACACACACACACACACTTCCTGCTCCAGATTCTCACCTCAGCCTTCTTGCTCGCCTCTTTAATCTCCTCTCGTCCAATCAGTGCGCTCGGCCGGCGGCTGTTGTGTTTATCAAACAGAAGAAGAAGATGAAGGTGATACCAGCTTCATCCTCACACCGCCACTTGTGTTGTACAGTGTTAGATTCCAGCTGTGAGTCTGATCCTGAATCCACACACACACACACACACACACACACACACACACACACACACACACACACACACACACACACACA
>NW_019522258.1:0-583 GCF_002814215.2 Seriola lalandi dorsalis | reverse complement strand
CTTCCTGTAGAAAACGAGGCGACGTGTTTACACTCAGAACCAGAACCAGCTTCAGAACCAGATTCAGAACCAGATTCAGAACCAGCTTCAGAACCAGCTTCAGAACGAGTCAGCAGTGAGTGAGACGTTGCTGTGACACACGTTTCTGATTTGGAGCCAAACTGTTTGTGACAGAAGAGATTTTATTGCTCATATTTTTGCTCTTGTTTTGCAGCAGTGTCATGAGTCTGTGAGTCTGTGAGTCTTTGAGTCTGTGAGTCTTTGAGTCTGTGAGTCTGTGAGTCTGTGAGTCTTTGAGTCTGTGAGTCTTTGAGTCTGTGAGTCTTTGAGTCTGTGAATCTTTGAGTCTGTGAGTGTTTGAGTCTGTGAGTCTGAGTCTGTGAATCTTTGAGTCTGTGAGTGTTTGATCCAACACAGTGATCATGTGGTCTCACTGGTCCGGTCCGGTCCAGTCGGCCTGGGTCTCGTCTCCATCCTGTCTGACAGGGACAGCTGCGTCTTTTCATTGAAATAAAAGGTTCGGCTCATTCCTTCCTCTGAGGAGTGTGTGTCCTCCTCCCCCTTCCTCCCCCTTCCTCCCCCA
>NW_019522257.1:20426-22062 GCF_002814215.2 Seriola lalandi dorsalis | reverse complement strand
ACATTTGAGCAGGAGGAAATCTACCATTTTCTGCGCACAAGCACCTTAAATACAAAATTCAGATTGCAAATTCCATGATTTGTCTTTTCAAGCAGGAAACCATGGGAGAGAGTATGACAAAGAATGATGTCCGCAACCCTGATCGGGAGGGCTTTGAAGAAGACAAGGTGAGAGTACCATAATGTAGTCAATGTAGTGTTGTGGTTCTGAATCCAGGTCTTCAGCGAGCACCAATTCATAATTGAAGTCATCTCATTTCAATTCACATGGTATGTTTAAGGAGTTAAAATGATCTAATCATGTAATGTATTGTTCCAAAAGACGCATACGGTCATGTATGAGAACATGGACTCAAGAGTAAGGACAACGTGTACGGACAAAGACGCTGTGGGCAAGGTCTTGGAGCAGCAAGACCTTGTGAGTAACAGTCAAATATGTATGCAAAATACATTCAGTGCATCTCTCTGTCTCATGATTTATCCAATGCCCTTAAGGAACGCAACTGTAAACAACTGTAAACGCTTCAGTCTTATGGTCCCTCAGGACTACAACCAGTGATTTAGTATACAGTTCATAGTGTGGTAGCTTGATCCCCTTGAATGTACTGATGGTGAAAACTTGAGGCATTTTTGCATTTTTAGTAAGAGTAAAAACCCCATTTCTGTGTATGTGTCTTTTGAATTAGAAAAATGTCATGATTTATGTTTGGAATCTGTGTGTTTCACAGAAAGAAAAGCCAGAGGTGTATGAACCCATTGAGCATGATGTGACTCCCCATGTAGAAGCAAATGTGAGTATTTGTAAGAATGCTTTAGTGCCGTTCACACGAATTACAGTTAAACTTAAACTAATTTTCATTCTATTACCCATGAAATAAATATGTATCATGATTTGTCCTTACAAGGTGTTCCGTCAATGGACAAGTAAGTCGGTTGAATTGATGAAACACGGTGGGAAGACCTGTGGTGAAGGAAAGGTGAGTGGTAGTAAAATGGTTTTAATGTTTTGTACAAGAATTACACTTATACCATAACCCACACAGAATTACATCATATAAATTATAATCATGCAGAAATTGTGCTTCATGTATTGTCAGATAAGGGCATGGATGGCCAGGGAAAAGTTGTCTTTTCACTTTGAAAGCCTTGAATGTGTTGATGAAAGCTTGAACCATTCTGACATTTGAGCAGGAGGAAATTTACCATTTTAAATGTACAAACACCAAAAATACAAAATTCATATTGCAAATTCCATGATTTGTCCTTTCAAGCAGGAAACCATGGGGGAGAATATGACAAAGAATGATGTCCGCAACCCTGATGGGGAGGGCTTTGAAGAAGATAAAGTGAGAGTACCATAAGTGTGGTCAATGTAGTGTTGTGGTTCTGAATCCAGGTCTTCAGTGAGCACAAATTCATAATTGAAATCATCTCATTTCAATTCACATGATATGTATAAGGAGTTAAAATGATCTAATCATGTAAGGTATGGTACCAAAAGACATATACAGTTAAGTATGAGAACATGCACTCAAGTCTACGGACAAAGTGTACGGACAAAGATGCTGAGTACGAGGTCGTAGAGCAGCAAGACCTTGTGAGTAACAGTCAAATATGTATGCAAAATACATTGAGTG
>NW_019522257.1:6387-19298 GCF_002814215.2 Seriola lalandi dorsalis | reverse complement strand
AATAACAGTCAAATATATATGCAAAATACATTGAGTTCATGTCTTTGTCTCGTGATTTATCTGATGCTGTTAAGGAAACATAACTGTAAACAACTGTAAACTCTTCAGTCCTGTGGTTCCGTTAGACCACAACCAGTGATTTAGTATACAGTTTATAGTGTGGTAGCCTGATCCCTTTCAGTGTACTGATGGTGAAAACTTGAGGCATTTTTGCATTTTTAGTAAGAGTAAAAACCCCATTTCTGTGTATGTGCCTCTTGAATTAGAAAAATGTCATGATTTATCTTTGGGATGTGTGTTTCACAGAAAGGAAAGCCAGAGGCGTATGGACCCATTGAGCATGGTGTGACTCCCCATGTGGAAGCAAAGGTGAGTATTAGTAAGAATGCTTTAGTGCCGTTCACACGAATTACAGTTAAACTTAAACCCAATTTCAGTCTATTACCCTTGAATTAAAAATTTATCATGATTTGTCCTTACAAGGTGTCTGGTCCATGGAAAAGTAAGTCGGTTGTATTGATGAAACACGGTGCGAAGACCTGTGGTGAAGGAAAGGTGAGTGGTAGTAAAATGGTTTTAATGTTTTGTACAAGAATTACAGCTATACATTAACTCACACACAATTACATCATATAAATTATAATCATGCAGAACTTGTGCTTCATGTATTGTCAGATCAGGGCATGGATGGCCAGGGAAAAGTTGTCTTACCACTCTGAAAGCTTTGAATGTGTTGATGAAAGCTTGACCCATTCTGACATTTGAGCAGGAGGAAATTTACCATTTTCCCTGTACAAGCACCTTAAATACAAAACTCAGAGTGAAAATTCCATGATTTCTCTTTTCAAGCAGGAAACCATGGAGAAGAATATGACAAAGATTGATGTCCACAACCCTGATGGGGAGGGCCATGAAGAAGACAAGGTGAGAGTACCATAAGTGGGGTCAACGTAGTGCTGTGGTTCTGAATCCAGGTCTTCAGCGAGCACCAATTCATAATTGAAGTCATCTCATTTCAATTCACATGGTATGTTTAAGGAGTTAAAATGATCTAATCATGTAATGTATTGTTCCAAAAGACGCATACAGTCATGTATGAGAACATGGACTCAAGTATAAGGACAACGTGTACGTACAAAGACGCTGTGGGCGAGGTCTTAGAGCGACAAGACCTTGTAAATAACAGTCAAATATATATGCAAAATACATTGAGTTCATGTCTTTGTCTCGTGATTTATCTGATGCTGTTAAGGAAACATAACTGTAAACAACTGTAAACTCTTCAGTCCTGTGGTTCCGTTAGACCACAACCAGTGATTTAGTATACAGTTTATAGTGTGGTAGCCTGATCCCTTTCAGTGTACTGATGGTGAAAACTTGAGGCATTTTTGCATTTTTAGTAAGAGTAAAAACCCCATTTCTGTGTATGTGTCTCTTGAATAAGAGAAATGTCATGATTTATCTTTGGAATCCGTGTGTTTCACAGAAAGAAAAGCCAGAGGCAGATGGCCAGGGAAAAGTTGTCTTTTCACTTTGAAAGCCTCGAATGTGTTGATGAAAGCTTGACCCATTCTGACATTTGAGCAGGAGGAAATTTACCATTTTCCATGTACAAACACCAAAAATACAAAATTCATATTGCAAATTCCATGATTTGTCCTTTCAAGCAGGAAACCATGGGGGAGAATATGACAAAGAATGATGTCCGCAACCCTGACGGGGAGGGCCTTGAAGAAGACAAGGTGAGAGTACCATAAGTGTGGTCAATGTAGTGTTGTGGTTCTGAATCCAGGTCTTCAGTGAGCACCAATTCATAATTGAAATCATCTCATTTCAATTCACATGATATGTATAAGGAGTTAAAATGATCTAATCATGTAAGGTATGGTACCAAAAGACATATACAGTTAAGTATGAGAACATGCACTCAAGTCTAAGGACAAAGTGTACGGACAAAGATGCTGAGTACGAGGTCGTAGAGCAGCAAGACCTTGTGAGTAACAGTCAAATATGTATGCAAAATACATTGAGTGCATCTCTCTTTCTCATGATTTATCTGTTGCCGTTAAGGAAACACAACTGTAAACAACTGTAAACTCTTCAGTCTTATGGTCCCTCAGGACCACAACCAGTGATTTAGTATACAGTTCATAGTGTGGTAGCCTGATCCCCTTGAATGTACCGATGGTGAAAACTTGAACCATTTTGGCATTTTTAGTAAGAGTAAAAACCCCATTTCTGTGCATGTGTCTCTTGAATTAGAGAAATGTCATGATTTATATTTGGAATCTGTGTGTTTCACAGAAAGAGAACCCAGAGGTGTATGGACCCATTGAGCATGATGCGACTCCCCATGTGGAAGCAAAGGTGAGTATTAGTAAGAATGTTTTAGTGCCTTGCACACAAATTACAGTTCAACTTAAACCCATTTTCAGTATATTACCCTTGAAATAAAAATGTATCATGATTTGTCCTTTCAAGGTGTTCCGTCCATGGACAAGTAAGTCGGTTGAATTGATGAAACACGGTGGGAAGACCTGTAGTGAAGGAAAGGTGAGTGGTAGTAAAATGGTTTTAATGTTTTGTTCAAGAATTACAGCTATACAGTAACTCACACACAATTACATCATATCAATTATAATCATGCAGAAATTGTGCTTCGTGTATTGTCAGATAAGGGCATGGATGGCCAGGGAAAAGTTGTCTTTTTATTCTGAAAGCTTTTAATGTGTTGATGAAAGCTTTACCCATTCTGACATTTGAGCAAGAGGACATTTATCATTTTCTCTGTACAAACACATTAAACACAAAACTCAGAGTGCAAATTCCATGATGTAGTTTTTCAAGCAGAAACGCATGAAGGAGAATCTATCAGAGATTGATGGCTGGCTGCTCGACAGGGAGTGCCATGAAAGAGACAAGGTGGGTGTACCACCAGTGTGGTCAATTTAGTGTATTGATTCTGAATCCAGGTCTTCAGGTACCACTGCAATGCCTACTGCACTGCTTATTTTTTTTTTGCTTTCCTAAACTATAAACGATCAGTGGCTACATCAGATGTGGTCTCTTAGCCATGACATTCTTGCTTGACCCTGACTGGCTAAAGAAACCTGATGTAACTAATCAAGTACCAGACTATAGAGAAGTGGAAGTTCATCAGTTCTTCTGGTGTCCAGGGCCAGAGACCAGTGATTTGCTTTAGAATTCACAGTGTGTTAGACTGAACCCTTTGAATGTACTGATGGTTAAACTTGGGCCACTAGAGCATTTCTAGTGAAAGTTAAGACCCAATTTCTGTCAATGTGTCACTTAATTTATAAACAATTATTTGTATCTTTAGGAGCCATGTTCCTTGCAGAAAGAAAAGTCAGAGGGGAATGTATCCACTGAGTATGGTGTGATGTCCCATGAAGAAGCCAAGTTGAGTGTTAGTAAGCATGCTTTAGTGCCATGTAGCTGAATTTCATTTATAATTAAACCTAATTTTTGTCTTTTCCCCTTGAGTTAAAACTTTATCATGATTTGTCTTTACAAGCTGATCACTTCGTGGAAAAGTAAATCATCTGAATTCACGAATCAGGGTTGGGTGGCCTCTGATGAAGCAAAGGTGAGCACTCTTAAAATGGTTTTAATGTTATGTACATTAATTATAGTTTTACATCAACTCACACACAATTACATCATGGAGAAATTGTACTTTGTGTATTGTCAGATCAGGGCATGAATGGCCAGGGAAAAGTTGTCTTATCACTCTGAAAGCTTTGAATTTGTTGATGAAAGCTTGACCCATTCTGACATTTTAGCAGTAGGAAATTTACCATTTTCTCTTTACAAAAACCTTAAATACAAAACTCAGAGTGCAAATTCCATGATGTAGCTTTTCAAGCAGAAACCCATGAAGAAGAATGTGTCGGACACCGATGTACGCAACTGTGATGGGGAGAGCCATGGAAAAATCAAGGTGAGAGTACCATCAGTGTGGTCAATGTAGTTAATTTGTTCTGAATCCAGTTCTTCAGTCCCCACTACACTGTCCAATGCACTGTTTATATTTTTGCTTTCCTGAACTATTAACAGTCAGTGGTTACCTCTGATGTCTTCTCTTCGCCATGACTTTTTTGCTTGACCTTCACTGGTTCAAGAAACCTGATGTAACTAATCAAGTGTCAGACTATGGAGAAGTGTAAGATGATCAGTTCTGTTGGTGTCGAGGGCCAGAGACCAGTGATTTGCTTTAATTTTCATAGTGTGTCAGACTGAACCCTTCCAATGTACTGATGGTCAAAAACCCGTGCTCTTTTGCCATTTTTTTGTGAGAGTAAAGACACAATTTCTGTTCATGTGTCATTTGATCTTTTTATATTTAGGAGCTGTGTTCCTTGCAGAAAGAAAAGTGGAGGAGAATGGATTCATTGAGAAAGTTTTGAATTCCTATGGTAGACCAAAGGTGAGTTTTAGAAAAATTCCTATAATGTTGTGTAAATGAATTAGTTATGGTTTAACTTAAACCAAATTAGATCATGAAAGCTAAAATAGTAGACAAGATGTGTGGGTTTTGTTTGATTTCACTGAACTATGATGATCAGATCACCCTTACTGTTAGAGACACTTTGAGGACCCACTGATTTACATGTGAGCATGTTTGTGTTGTATATCTGAATGGTCACATGCCCTAAATGTTGTTTTTGTATTGTTTCCCTTTTGTGTTGCAGCCAAAAAGGTTTAGAAAATGAGTCACAAAAGAGCACCAAGGACATCCACCTGTCACATCCTTGAGGAGAAACATAGTGTTCCAACTGATCTTAAGGAAGAAATCTATAGGATTGTTTTTTTCATTGTTCCACTTTTGTGCTACAGCCAAAAAAGATTAATGATTGAATCATAAAATAGGACAAGGGCATCAAACTGCCAAATCCTTGAGGAGAAACGGAATGTTCCTAATATTTTTGAGAAAGAAATCTATGTGATTGTTTTTTCACTGTTTCACTTTTATGCTACAGCCAAAAAAGTTCAAACATTGAGTCATAAAATAGTACCAGGGCATCCAACTTTCACATCCTTGTTCATCAAACAGAATGTTAATACTTTTTTTGTAAGAAACCAAGGTGTTTGTTTACATTGCTGTTGTAAACATTCAAATAAAATGGAGGCATTTCAAATGTTTGTACTTGTGTTTTTAAGGGTTACTTAGAGTAAATGGAAATACATTTTAAAGACGTAGATTTACCAAGGCTTTAAAACTTTTCTTGTAGATCATATCAGTGAGTGTCATGAGCAGAGAACAAGTATTGTAGGAATTATGGTTTTCTACAGAAGTATTGGGCCAAAATGCATCTTCTATTGAGAAATTGGGTCATTCCAAGTATAATACAGAGACTTTGGGTGTTAAGAACCCACATACCAATGTGTAAGATGTTTGATGTGACTCAATGTGGGTTGTTGTTCAACATTGAGTCACACCAAAGTTCCCAGCATGAAACCCTACATGTCAGTATGAGACAGTACCTGTCGGCAGAAGGGGATTGTACTGACATGTAGGATCTCATGCTTAGAAGTTTGATGTTACCAACCATGTCAGTATGATTTCCAATATCTCAATATCAAACACAACATTTCCTTACGAGCCCCTTTAGTACAAGAATGTAAAAACCTCAACAGCATGCAGCAGTGTGCATACAAGGAATTGATTGACAGGTCACAACTTGATTGCCCACAAGTAAAGAGCTGGTTGTTGACGGTATATAAAACCTTATTTGTGGACCTGAAAGCACACTCAGACTAAGATCAGGTAAGGGTAAATTTGTCATGTCCATGAAAAGACATTAAGTTATGTTTATTTTTGTCTTTCTCGTGACTTGTTTTATTTTGAAAACCTAACTCTCCTCTCGTTTCAGATAACTTCCACCATCCCTTGTGTGTTTCCCACTGGTCTGATTTTCTGCCCTGCCCTGATTGTTTCCACCTGTTTCCCATTGCCTTGTGTTTCTATATAGTCTGCGTTTCCCTTTGTCCTGTGCCAGTTCCTCTTGTCATGTTACCAGAGAACCACGCCAGCCACGTTTCCCATGCTAGGTGATACTTTGTCTTTTCCTTGTGTCCTGAAATTTTTGGTTTTCCTTGAAAGAGCGATTTTCATTTGGATACTTTGTACATACATTCCTCTGTTAGAGTGACTTTCTTTTGCTATTTTATTATTAAAATATTATTAATTTGTACTTTGTCTCTGAGTCGTGCATTTGGGTTCACTTCCTAGTTCAGTTGTGACAAACGTATTGAAAAACGCGACAAAGCTGATGGCTGATTGAGAAGGGTTGAAGCAGGGAATGCCTTCGGTCCTTGAATATGTACAGTCGAATAGATAAAGTAACATCAGGTTCAACTGATTGGGCAGAGAAGGTGATGATAGCAGAGTTAGGGTATTATACAGAAAAAAATTTCCTATACGGATAAAAGGTCTTGCCTCTGATTGGTCAGAACAACAATTACTAAGTTAGCAAGTGAGGTAGTTAAAAGGAAATGTTGGACTTTGAGGAAATGTTGGGTCTTGGTAAAAAATCCAGCACCCCCTTTAATTTTCTGTGCCACTGCAATTTTTTCAATTTTTGAAAGAAAGGTCTTAGAGAGCAGATGTACTAGAACCCCTTGAAATGGGTCAAAAAAAAGGGGAAAAAACAAAATCACCAAAAAAACCCAACTTCCAGATATACATCCACATCCGACAAAGCTGATTGCTGATTGAGAATGGTTTAAGCAGGGAATAGTGGAGACTGGCTACAGATGAAAATCAGAGGTCAAGGCTGAGGGTTTGACAGTGGTGGTGGTGAAGGCCGAGGCTGGTTTCCACTGTGATTCTGGATGCAGAGGAAAATTATTTTTGACAAAGGCACAGAAAGGAACAACAAATGATTAAAATGGCCGAGAGCAAGTCCACTGCTCACGAGGAAGTGATCCTGCTCACCCTCCTTTTGACAAGGTCAAGGGACCACCATCACCTCCTCGTGAGGCTCGCGAGTGCTTCTACTGCCATAAAAAGGGTCATGTGATCGCTGACTGTCTTTCTTTGAAGCGTAAGCAACAGTATCCGCCTAGCTTAGCGCAACCAAAGGGCATGGGCCTGCTGAAGAATGTGTCATTTCCAGATGTTGACAGGTCACCAGATGACAATGAACCTGACCCCTGCTTCAAACCATTCATTTTAAAGGGTTTTATTTCGCTAACGGGATCCAAAGGATCAACAATTGGTAACGATGCTCAGAGATACAGGGGCTTCACAGTCTATTATTTGGGAAGGGATCTTACCCTTGTCATCCACTTCTTCGTGTCACTCAAGTGCAATTGGTCAAGGGGTTGGAATGGCTTTTGTATCTGCTCCTTTTCACAATGTCCATCTCCAGTCATCCCTGATCAGTGGGTGCTTTAAAGTTGCTGTACTCCCTGCCTTGCCCATCAAAGGTGTTGATTTCATCCTCAGTAATGACCTAGCTGGAGGCAAGGTCATGCCAGTACCAGAGGTACTTGACAGCCCTGATTCGAACACTGACTCTGACTTAGAACCAATACTTCCTGACACATTTCCTGCATGTGTGGTTACACGGGCCCAGTCAAAGAAATATGGTCTTGACCTATCTGATTCCTTCTTGGGTACAGAACAGACTCCTGAAATTGTGATGACTAAGTCACAAGGTCAGCCTACAGCTGGATGTGCTGACCCGGAGCCACCTCTCTCCAGTTCTGTGGTTGTGAAGCTGCCAGCCACTCGAGAAGCATTCATCACAGCACAAAAAGGTAATGAGACTATTTGTTTAGTGTCTAGTGTTTTTCCTCTGTTATTGGCCGGGATGAAGCCAAGATGAAGATGGTGGCCAACGTACTTGATGATGGCTTTTTGACACGTCGCTGGGCTGGTGAGGTTTTTAAGGATGTGGATTGTGCGACTTACCAAGTTGTTGTGCCTACAGCCTACCGGTCACAGGTGCTGTCCTTAGCTCATGACCATCCATGGTCAGGACACATGGGAATCACGAAATTGTATGACAGAGTCCTTAAACATTTCTTTTGGCCTGGACTCAAGTCAGATGTTGTTCAGCACTGTCATACCTGCCGTGTGTGTCAGATAGCTGGCAAACCAAACCAAGTGATTGCCCCAGCTCCACTCTACCCCATTCCAGTTATGGGTGCACCATTTGAAAAGGTGCTTGTTGATTGTGTGGGACCGTTGCCAAATTCCAAGGCTGGACATCAGTTTCTGTTAACCATTATGTGTGTCTCCACTAGGTTTCCTGAAGCCATCCCGCTACGGAAAATCACGGCTCCAGTCGTAATCAAGGCTCTGGTAAAATTCTTCTCAGTGTTTGGTCTACCAAAGATTTTACAAACTGATCAAGGCACCAATTTCAAATCTAAGGTATTTGCTCACGTACTGAAAGCCTTAGGCATCACTCATGTTAAATCTAGCCCCTACCATCCTGAAAGCCAGTGGGCACTAGAGCGATTTCACCAAACTATGAAGTCTATGTTGCGCAAGTACTGTCATGAATCACAGAAGGATTGGGATGAAGGTGTTCCACTTGTGTTGTTTGCCGCCCATGAATCCGTACAGGATTCGCTAGGTTTCAGTCCAGCTGAACTAGTGTTCGGACATGAGGTTAGGGGCCCCTTAAAGGTCCTCCAAGAGCAGCTGGTCATACCAGGATCAGGGGTCACGAGTGTTCCAGAGTATGTCAACAAGCTCAAAGAACGTCTCCAAATAACCCGTTCCTTGGCTAGAGATGCCCTGACCTCTACTCAGAAGAGGATTAAGCAACACTATGACCAGAAAGCAGTAGCTCATTCATTTCAACCAGGTGACAAAGTTTTGCTGTTTTAGCTTGTACCCAGTTCAGCCCTGTCTACTAAATTTTCTGGTCCTTATATTGTGCAGAAGAAACTGAGTGACACCAACTACGTTATCAAAACCCCTGACCGCTGGCGAAAGACCAGAGTGTGCCATGTCAACATGATGAAGCTGTACCGCTCCCGTGAGGAAAACGGTGAGGCCTCCTCAGTTCAGGATGTGAAAGCCATAGTCTCACCTATGGCATCCATTCAGAAGGTTAGCTCTCCTGATTATAATGATGATGGATTATTGATGTGTACTGCCACGCCACAGGGGGCGAGGTTAAAAAACTCTGAAGTTTTGTCTAATTTGACTCACTACCTGTCCCATCTCCCTGTTGACCAGCAAGATGATGTTAAAACACTCATCTGTGATTTTCTGTGTCTGTTTAGTGACATCCCCTCTCAAACTTCTGTCATAACCCATGATATTGGCTTAACCAACCCAAGGCCGATAAAGCAGCACACCTATCGGGTTAATCCAGCCAAGAGAGAAGCCCTGAAGAAGGAGGTTGGCTATCTGATGGAAAATGGATTTGCAATGCCCAGCTCAAGTCCCTGGAGTTCTCTGCATCTCCTAGAGACAAAGTCTGATGAAAGCCCCAGGTTCTGTACTTATTTCCGTCGGGTAAACGAAGTGACTGTTCCAGATGCACATCCATTGCCCCTTATTGACGACTGCATTGATGAAATTGGCCCAGCAACATACATCAGCAAACTTGACATGTTAAAGGGATATTGGCAAGTTCCTTTGACTCCACATGCCCCTGACATTTGTTGTTTCCTACAGTACACAGTCATGTCATTCGGTATGTGTAACGCTCCTGCTACTTTTCAAAGGTTGCTAAATAAAGTATTAGGAGGTGTGAAGAACTGCAAGGCCTATCTGGATGATATTGTTGTGTACTCCACTGATTGGACTAGCCACATAGCTACCCTAAGGGAGGTTTTCACACGCCTCTCAAATTCCGCTTTAACCCTCAATCTTGCCAAATGTGAGTATGGAAAAGGTACTGTTCTCTACCTTGGTCAGCAGGTTGGTCGAGGGCAGGTGTGTCCTGCAGATGCAAAGATCAAGGCCATTGCGGCATTTCCTATAGCAACCACACAGAGAGAGCTGCGACGTTTCCTAGGGATGTCTGGATACTACAGGCGGTTCTGTAAAAACTTCTCCTCAGTAGCAGCTCCACTGACTGCTTTAACCAGTCCCTTGAAGCCCTTTGTTTGGACTGGTGAGTGCACCCAATCATTTGAATGCCTAAAAGGTATGCTATGCTGCACTCCTGTGTTGTCTGCCCCAGATTTCTCCTTGCCATTCAAGCTGGAAGTTGATGCTTTTCACGCAAGTTCAACACACACCAACTCAAGTATTCCACCATCAAAAGGAGACTCTCGCACTACTGCTCGCCCTACAACATTTTGAGGTTTACCTTGGATCCAGTGCGAAGCCTATTAAGGTGTTCACAGATGATAACCCCCTCGTGTTTCTCACCAAGATGTATAACCACAACCAGCGTCTTATGCGTTGGGCCCTGATTATTCAAAACTTCAATCTAGAAATCATTTACAAAAAGGGATCTGACAATGTTCTTGCTGACGCTTTGTCTTGTGCTATGTAATTTAGTTAGTTTAGTGATGGAGAGATTAGCAAAACATGGTTCCAAACATCATGTTTGGATTTAGAAGCGTGGGGGTGTTACATGCCTGGTTGAGAGAAGGGCATTTGTGTTTGTGGGTGTTTCCCCAGCCTCCTCTCTCTCTCTCTCTCTGTCTCTCTTTGTCTCTGCCCCTCTGTCTCTCTCTCTCTATGTCCTCAGGTGAAATCAGCCTGATTGGCCTGCTTGTGGAGAGTGGGTGCACCTGGACCAGCTAATCACCTCCCATACTAAAGGACCATGTGTGCAGTGTTGTGTGACTTCTCTCTTGTCCCTCAGCTTGCTGGAGATGCTGGTTGTTGTGTTCTCGGTTTGTGAATTTGAGCTGATTTAGTACTTTTTTTTAAAACAAGGTTTGCGGAGAGAGGTGGTGGACATAGGTAAGTCGGGGAACCCTTTACTTTTCACTCATGTAGGAATTCTCTGTATATATATACATTAGTTTTTTGGGTTGGTGCCACCTTTGTATTTACTTTTGGTTAACCTTTATTAGATAAGACTCAGGATTTTGGTTTAAGTTTTATTTTGAGTCTAGATAGGCCCAGTTTTATTGTCCTTTTCAGTTTGTTTGGTACAACCCCCTCGTCCCATCCTCCTCCACCATTGCATTTTTGTTAATAGGTTACTGTTTATAATAATCCATTTTTCTTTACTTGACACATGGCTTCTTAATTCAGTTTTGGTTGTCGTTTCGTCTCCTTCACCTTGCCACGAAAGGAGTTGTAACACTGGCAATGAGTGGAGCATGGCTCATGAGTTAATGGGTAGCAGGTGTGGAATAATGCCGGGAGTCAGAAGAGGAAACCCATACCTATATACATACACACATAGACAAGATGATAGGGGTGGAGCACAAGGGGAAAAAAGCAAACACAAGGGAAAAAACTCCAAAACACTGTTGGCATGCGACATGATGATGGTGGCAAAGAAACATGATGTCAATGAACTGCAACATCCAACTTGGCTGAACAAATGACAACAGTGGTTCAGGCCCAAGGCATCCAAGGCCCAAGGCATCCAAGACCCACTTTGATAGCACAAAAGTCAAGGTAAAATGGGGCTTAAGTTGGATGTTGACTAAAGTTAGCTCTTAAGTTAACAATAGACAAGATATGAAAATTTCCAAGACAACATAGGCAACAGCCAATATGACTGTACACAAGATGCAAAATGGGGATAACCAACTTGGCTGTAATTGGGTCTTGGATTGGATGTTGACTACAGTTAGGAATTTTACACAAGGCACAATTTGGGAAAAACCACACATTTCCTTCGTTCCTTGAATATGTACAGTCAAATAGGTAAAGTAACAACAGGTTCAACTGATTGGGCAGAAAATGTGATGTTAGCAGAGTTAGGGTTTTATACAGAAATAATGTTCCTATACGGAGAAGAAGGGCTTGACTGTGATTGGTCAGAGAAGGCGATGTTAGCAGAGTTAGGGTTTTATACAGAAATAATGTTCCTATACGGAGAAGAAGGGCTTGACTGTGATTGGTCAGAGAAGGCGATGTTAGCAGAGTTAGGGTTTTATACAGAAATAATGTTCCTATACGGAGAAGAAGGGCTTGACTGTGATTGGTCAGAGAAGGCGATGTTAGCAGAGTTAGGGTTTTATACAGAAATAATGTCCCTATACGGAGAAGAAGCGCTTGACTGTGATTGGTCAGAGAAGGCGATGTTAGCAGAGTTAGGGTTTTATACAGAAATAATGTCCCTATACGGAGAAGAAGGGCTTGACTGTGATTGGTCAGATAAGGCGATGTTAGCAGAGTAAGGGTTTTATACAGAAATAATGTTCCTATACGGAGAAGAAGGGCTTGACTGTGATTGGTCAGACAAGGCGATGTTAGCAGAGTTAGGGTGTTATACAGAAATAATGTCCCTATACGGAGAAGAAGCGCTTGACTGTGATTGGTCAGAGAAGGCGATGTTAGCAGAGTTAGGGTGTTATACAGAAATAACGTTCCTATACAGAGAAGAAGGGCTTGACTGTGATTGTTCAAAACAAAAATGACTAGGTTAGTAAGTGAGGGAGTTAAAAGGAAATGTAGGACTTTGAGGAAATGCTGGGTCTCGGTAAAAAGTCCAGCGCCCCCTTTAATTTTCTGTGCCACTGCAATTTTTTCAACTTTTTAAGGAAGGGTCGTAGAGAGCAGATGTTTTTTTTAAAATATACAGAAAAATCAAAGGATTTCGGAGCTGTAACTGGATAAATACTAGGACCCCTGGAAATGGGTCAAAAAAGGGAAAAAAACAAAATCACAGAAAAGACCCAACTTCCAGATATACAACCACGCCGGACCCTAGTTAGGGTTAGGGTTAGGTTTAGAAAAGAAGAGTTTTTAATAAAACTGACCTCTCGGCCAGACAATGGGCACG
>NW_019522257.1:1268-3000 GCF_002814215.2 Seriola lalandi dorsalis | reverse complement strand
GTTCCCATCCGGAGGATCCGGTGAATGGGTCCGGGGAGGAGCCTGTGGCATAGCCAAAGTGATCCAACAACTTTAAGGTCCTATGATAGCGGTGCAGGTCCCTTCTTAAATCATCTTTATCCACTTTCTGTGGTGTTGGAATAAAAAAGAGGCCCTTCTCCAACAGCTCTCTCTCTGCCTCTTGTAACACGAAAATTTGTGACAGATTCAAAATGTTTGTTTGTGCGTTTATATCCGTGGGGGTGAGTAATCTCGAACCCCCAGGCTTTAGTTTAATTGTTCCATCCAAGATGTAAAAATCAGTGATGCCGTCTCCGCCGTCCAGTGAACTGGATCATGTGTGTGAACTTTAAAAAGATGGTCGTCCACCATATTCAGTGTTCTGAAGCTCTTCAGTATGTGATTATTAATTTCTTTTATGAGTATTTTTACTCTTGGTGCAAGTCTTTGTGAAAACTGTATGAGGGGAACGATGATTTGGGCATTTGGGAAAGCTTTCCTTGCCATCGCCATCAACTGTTGGAATTGTTTTTTAATGGTTTCAATCAGATTCTCCCTCAGACAGTTATTCAGGCCGACCGAAAGCACCACGCATTGAACCTCATTACAGGGGCTCAGCTTTCCCAAGACCCCCTTCAGATGGTGAACTTGAGCTCCAGGAAAGCTATCTATTTGAACCGATGTATAATGATGTCGTGGGATCCTGGCCAGGTTGGAGTCCCCCATAACCAACACGGGCTCCCTCACGTCCAAAGACCACCTCCTGATCTTTTGAGGGGTCTTAGGGTGACGTGTTGGTCTCCGCAAAACGGGCAGGGGGACTCCCCCCTGGCCCGGCCCACCATCTGGGGACAGGGAACCAGAAAGGGCAGAGGTGGAAGCCCCCCTGTGAGCAGGAGAACCCACCTCCTCCTCCATATCAGAATCCACATCCACCGGCTCAACAAATTGCACAGCAGGCTCCACCCCCAATGGAGAAGCGGAGATGGTGCCCGACGCCTGCACTGCCACATTACTAAAGTTTACTTCATTTATTTCACTGTTAACAACTTCACAAATGGCATCCTGCCCCCCACTCAACTCATTATCCTCCTGCAAAACATCCCTCAAAACCAGTCTCGGACTCCGGTCACCCAACTCACTGATCGGGCCTCGGGGTCCCTCTCCCATCTCTCGATCTGTTCGATGGACCATCGCCACCACCTCCCTGACCGCTCCCCGCCGTAATCCCCCCATAGTCCCCCCAGCCGTGTCCTGAAGGTCCGGATCAGGCATCGGACCAACGACAGGGGCAGGGCCAGGGGAGAGGTTAGGGTTAGGGTCAGAGCACAGGTCAGGGTTAGGTCGTAGGTGGCGATCATGTTCAGTATCAGAGAGACGGTTAGGATTAGGCACCAGAGGCCAGTCAGGAGCAGGGCCAGAGAGACGGTTAGGATTAGGCATCGGAGCTCGGTCAGGAGCAGGGCCAGAGAGACGGTTAGGATTAGGCATCGGCGCTCGGTCAGGAGCAGGGCCAGAGAGACGGTTAGGATTAGGCATCGGAGCTCGGTCAGGAGCAGGGCCAGAGAGACGGTTAGGATTAGGTTGGGGTTAAACGTAACACTCTGAAGAGTGTTCCGGGGGCTCTGGCTCAAGGTAACCATGGATGTCTAAAAACACTTGGGTATTTTCTTCATTAAAATCATTCAAAATGGTTAACTAGTATCCCTAAAGGAGAGGAGAAAAAAAAAAA
>NW_019522257.1:0-584 GCF_002814215.2 Seriola lalandi dorsalis | reverse complement strand
TATTGGTTTGCATCCACTGATCAGTATTCAACTTAACTTTTGTGCGTGTTTCTTCGCTGGGGGAGGAGGGCTTGATGAAGGATGCCAGTTTGTCCACTTGTCTGGACATTCCTACTGGAAAATTTCCAGTTCGCTGACACTCCTCCACAATCTCTGCATGATGAACTGCCTGCAATAATTTAAAATATCTCTTCTCTGGCCTGTTCTCCGATCTCACATCCACCTGATGGGATCCAGCCCCACTCTCCAAAGACATACGTCGCCATCTTGGCCTCTCATTTCTATTCCTCTTTTTTTGAGGCATAGTTATCACAACATGGAACAATCAAAATACACAATATATAATTAGAACCAGAGAATGTTATTTGTAACTACTGTTTTTTCTATTTGATCCTTTCAAGTTTTTTTCTTTTTTTCCAAAAGAGAGCACAAAAAGCTCTTTCTAAATCCACCTTCACAAGATACACACGTTTTTAAAGACTTTTTAAACTATACTAGGGCTTAACAAAAACTTCCCAATTTCCACTACATTCTTTATACTTGAACACAACACTTCAAATCCATTGTCTTGGCTACATGCTAGC
>NW_019522256.1:0-699 GCF_002814215.2 Seriola lalandi dorsalis | reverse complement strand
TCTTTGTGGCTTACAAAGATACTTTAATTTTACTCTAGATTTGATGTATATTTTGGATAAATAATACAGAATAATATACTGGACCGATGACTATAATGTAGTCAACTGTATTGGTTAAATGAGGTACAGTATTACAGGACTGATAACTTTCACATAATGAAGGTGAATGATGAAGAGATAACAGCTAAAAAGAGAAGATAGGAGAAGAGAAGAGAAGAGAAGAGAAGAGAAGAGAAGAGAAGAGAAGAGAAGAGAAGAGAAGAGAAGAGAAGATATGAAAAGCAACGATACAAGACAAGCAGAACAGAAATATATTGTCTGAGGCAGCCATGGCAGTAAATTGGCGAAACACAAGCCTTAATCCCAGAGGTGGAGTTTCCTCTTTCAGGTTTCTTCAGGAGGAAAAAGAACAGAGCACACTCTTTTATCTGTGTGGTCCACCGGCTCAGCTTTCTTTCTCTCTGTCTGCCTCTGCCCGTCTTTCCCTCCTGCTATGCCTCGTTCACAGTTCACAGATGCGGCTTGTTCTCTGTTCAGGTAGTGTGTGTATGTGCATGTGAAGTCTGATCTCCTCCCTCGAGATGCCCCTTTACCCCTGAAGTCACCTGTATGACCTGTCCCTCCTATTATCACTATTGCTATTTACGTTCATCCGAAACCCTAAATTCATACGGAAGACCGTTTTCCACGTCTGATTTA
>NW_019522254.1:1745-2622 GCF_002814215.2 Seriola lalandi dorsalis | reverse complement strand
TCAGATCATTAGTTCAAACGTCTCGTCTCTGTAGATTCACTTTGGAAATCTTCAGTAAAATATTTATGTTTTTATTAATAATTTCTTTTATTAATTTACATAAAAAAATGAGTTTATTATTTATATTTGAAATAAATGAATAAAAACGTTTCTCCTCAGCGTCACAGTAACTGTAAAGATGCGGCGCAGCAGGACGTTGGTGCTGCGCTGTACGCCGCTCTATAAATACACTGCACCTGCTGACAGACTAACCACGGGTCACTGTTCTGTGTCATCAGATCTCCTCCCCGCCGGGTCGCCACGACTCCCGCAGCAGAAAGGAGGGAACGCTGCAGAAGATCGGAGACTTCCTGCAGAGCTCGCCCACGCTGCTCGGCACAAAAGGTCAGTGTGTCAGTGTGCGAGTCTTTACTGAGGCAGAGGTGAAACCTTCATCGGGTTCGCTCAGTCCCAGTTCAGAGAGGGAGGAGCCTGGAAGAGAGGAAGCTCAATATGAGGAAGCAGCAAAATAAGAGCGTAAATATCTTTCTGATAGAAACTAGAATCACCTGCTCGTGGTCGTATCCCTCCGCCACTCGGACTACTTTCAGGTACGTCCCTGTTTGTCCAGAGTCAGAGAAAATATGAATCTGTGACGCCTTGAGTAACGACCAACGATCAGACTGATCAATGAGCAACATGAAGACTTGTCTCTGTGAGTCCGGCCCCAGGAGCCAATCACGTGGCTCAGGTTGGCGTTTCGGACTCAACCGGACTCGCTTTTGTGTTTCTTCCTCGGGAAGCGGCGGCAGATTCACTCGGCCAGTTAATTGCCGCCTCCGGCTTCAGACTCGGGGGTGCTGTCCTCTGCCGCCATCTGATCCTCGCTCCGTCTCTC
>NW_019522254.1:0-864 GCF_002814215.2 Seriola lalandi dorsalis | reverse complement strand
GCGGAAACCTGGATTCAGTTATTGATCAGATATTTACTGATTTAAATCAAAGTTTTATCAGTTTATTTCAGCACAGATCTTACAGTGTGCGGCTGCTTATGTTTAGGCAACATGTAACATCTGAGAAGTTTCACATGATTTGCCAGAAGGAGGTGGAAGGAGGCTGCAGAGAAAAGGGATCAATGAAAGTATAGATTTGGTATTGGTATGAAATGTCAGGTTTATATTTTCTCTGTCTAAGAAATCAAGAATCATCTGCTGATGTTAAACTCACACACACACACACACACACACACACACTCACACACATTCACACACACACACACACACACACACTGCTGCATCATTTCAAAAATAAAAGCAGCAGCTGTAGGTTTTATATATATTTCACTTTTATAAACTTTAAAGTTGTAAAGTCGGATCCAACATTTACATCTGGAGACTCGTCACATGCGATGAGACGGAAACATTAGTGAGCAGTGACGCAGCGACACGAGAGTCACATGACAGTAAAGACTGAATGCAGCAGGAGTTCCTGGACCTCAGTGTGGACAAACCAAACCTCCAGGCGGCTCATAGAGAACGAACGGGGTCAAAGTTCATCTGTCTGTAATGTTGGAGGGAGCAGCGGTGTTCAGGAGGAAGAGTTTTTATTTTTGTGAACTGACCCTTTATATAAAAAAGTAGCTTCATTTATTCATGTAATTATTCCATTTTAACAGTGAGTGACTTAATGAGCACATGGATCAGGTCAAGATTAAGTGCTTTGTCTTCTGATTGGTTGTAAGTGTGTGTGTGTGTGTGTGTGTGTCTGTAATTACAATCCCACAGTTACACACACTCACTCATCTTTAACGTTTGGTT
>NW_019522253.1:0-930 GCF_002814215.2 Seriola lalandi dorsalis | reverse complement strand
GAACCAGAACCTGCTGTGGTCAGCGTCCGGCTCAGCTCGACGACGGCGCTACATTGAGGAGGCTGAGCTATTCAACATCGAGGTTAACGAACTGTTTAATATACACATGGATGAACTGTTGAACTCAGGGTTCATTGAACTCTTGTAACCCCTCCTCCCGCTCTCTTCTCTTCCTCCAGGTCTTGTTAGCGGTGGATTACTCTGTTCTTCTTTTCCACGGCCGAGACAACATTCAGAAATATCTTCTGACCCTGATGAACATAGTAGGTGAAACATGTTGGTGTGGTGGTTTTTTACTTACTTTTTGCTTTTTAAGTAAGATAACTTACTTACCATCTTTAGGTGGTCTGGTAACATGGCAATGTGGCTTCATGTTCAAACACTGTGATTGTTGAGGAAGTTCGTGGCCATCAAAGCAGTGCCGAGAGTCATACTGTTGGGTTGAAGGTACAGTCCATTTTCAACCTTGACTTACAGCTCATCTGGAATCAGCCAGACAGACCTCACGAGTCCCAGCCACTCTCCTTTGAACTCCTCTGCCATGTCTGGATGATTTACGTCCTCTGGACAAGGTCAATGAGCCGGTCTTTGTCTGACACCTAGAACCGGTTTACTAGTCTGGTGACAACAGGAACCCATGAGGAGGTTGCAGTTCTAGGAGAATTAATTCTAGATGACGTTCTAGTATTTCTCCAGATGTGCTTCTCTCTCTTTGTTTCAGGTTAATGAGATCTATCAGGATCATTCTTTGGGCGCCAACATCAATGTAGTCCTGGTCAGGATCATCATGCTGTCGCCAACAAAGGTATTCAACTGTCTCCTCCTGGTCCAGACATCGGTCTGTTGTTCAGGGAAGATTTCTGAGTTGGTTTTACAGCTCAAAAGAGTTCAGACCTGTAACAAGCTGTTGTTAAATATCATCTTTATTCT
>NW_019522252.1:2220-2778 GCF_002814215.2 Seriola lalandi dorsalis | reverse complement strand
GTGTGTGTGTGTGTGTGTATTATACTGTGAATGAATTATGGAGTCTGTGTGGTAAACAGAGCTTGGGCTCAGAGGAAACAGTTGTTCTCTATCAGTGACCTTTGACCTCTCAGGTGTTCTCCAGCAGTCGATAGATGCAGATTCTCTACACAGCATCCTGATCCTGACTCATTAACAGCTGACCTTTGACCTCAGCTGTTTACCTGTTTCACCTGAGCTCGATGCACAGCTCACTAATGAACCTGAGTCCAGACCACATCTGGATCAGATCTGGTTCAGTGTGTAGGATGACGAAGACAAAGGCGATGATGAAGACGATGATGAAGATGAAGACAAACTGCCTCTGTGTTGCTGTTTTTCCAATTGTCAAAAAATTATGGAAACTCATCACTGTTTAATTTGAACATGTTACCCTGGAGACACACACACACACACACACACACACTGAATTAAAGTCGTTAATTGCTTCTGTATCAACTTCAATGAACAAACTACAAACTGCAGATTCAACAATTTATGACAAAAACATAGACACCCCCAGCCCCAACCCCCTCCTCC
>NW_019522252.1:0-618 GCF_002814215.2 Seriola lalandi dorsalis | reverse complement strand
CACACACACACACACAGATTTGTGATACTCTTTTAGTGTCACTGTAGATACAGATACTGTATCCTTCAGTGGCGATATCACATGACCCCAGAGAGAGAGAGTTGTTTCCTATGGGACTCGTCCAGTCTTTTATTTTTCTCTAAAAGTCAAAGTGACAAAAACTTCTTCCTGTGACACAACTCAACCTCTGTGCGTGTGCGTGTGTGTGTGTGTGTGTGCGTGTGCGTGTGTGTGTGTGTGTCCTGAGGTTGAAGAAGAAAAATTCATCTTTTGTTTCCTCTCCTTGTAGTGAGTCTGAGACTGAGGAGACGAGTTCAGGGGAAAGAGGCAACAGCTGAAAAACCAGCTCAGGTCAGAGTGTATTGATCAGACTGTATTGATCAGAGTGTATTGATGAGGATCAGGTTATTGATCATATTGACTGTTGTAGTTTCTCTGATGTGATTTGTGTCTGTTTATATTTGATCTTCATAATCTTCATCTTCAAACAGGTGGAGTCTCTGGTTTATCTTCTTCTGTGGTTTCAGGTGACGATACGATTGATCTGGAAATCATCTTTGAGTCACATGATCAATTTGACTCCTACACACACACACACACACACACACACACACACAC
>NW_019522251.1:6245-8535 GCF_002814215.2 Seriola lalandi dorsalis | reverse complement strand
GTGTCTCATGTATCAAGAGATTCATAAGACTTAATGTTCCTATACCTTTAAGCCTAGCTTTATCAATATGCTTGATAGAATTATGTTTGATTAGTGATAGCACTTTTCAGTACAGTGTTACAAATCTTCACAATATTAAAACACATGAAAGCCACTGGCAACTAAAAGAACCAGTGAAAGTTCTCACTGATGGAGTTAGTGGAGATTTCAGAAGAGAGCGCTGGTCCACCACTCCTGATGTGTTTCTCTCAAGGGGAACTTCAGCCAGCAAACTATTTATACCTCAGCTGTTTGATGCTGAACTGGCAGCATTTTCTTCTACTGATATGTCAACAACTGTTAATTCTAATGTTGGCTATGTAGCAATAGCAAAGCTTGTAGCTTTAATAACTCTAAGTTAGGACATTGTTGAGGTTTTCCAGATTACAAGAAGCATTATTGCTGTTTCATTTCTGAATTAGGAATACAGTTTTGTTGTTTTTCAAACATATGTTTTCAAGGTGTCTTTTTCATTTGCAATACCTCATGTAGAAATGACGCTTGGAGTTACCAGATGGTTTGTTGTACTTTTTTGTGATAAACAGAATTTCTAAAGCATTTCAGAGATTAATACCAAAACAAACAAACTGTAAAATTAAATAAAATAGAAAGCCCCAACAGTAAAGAAACTGATTGAGAAATTTGATTGTACATATCTGAAAAATATGTAGTCCACATATTGTTTACAAACAACTTCTTCTGTTATTAAAATGAAAATGAATGATCCACGAAGGAAAAGATTCACAATAGCAGTCTGAGGGGAGGCAGCAAGGCTGCCAAACTCAGTTGTTGTAAGTGTTTCCAGGAAGAGGAGGAGTGGGTGAAATGAGGGATCATGTGTCGTTCCGGAGAAATGAAACTCTAAAGGGAAACTTTTTCACAGACAACATAGACATGACTGCAGGTAAAGTTCAACTACTTTTTGATCTTCCTTAATTAAGATAGCCTATTTCTTGTGCCTGCAGGGTATACTCAGTTCAAATTAGTTTGTGATTTTATGAGAAATAGTCCAATGATTAGGTCACCATAGTTTACTTTCACATACCCAGTGTTAAACTATCTTCAGGCTGTGTTTTACAGTGTCAAGTAGGCCTAGTAATGATACATGTCCTGTATTAATCACAGATTTAAGGTTGACTTATTACAAGCTTTGTTTGGAACATTTCTATTATAAGCATATAAGATGTTTGCTGTTGAGCTCAAATGTTTTCTTCATGTTTCGGAGGGAGAAATAATCAGTGGCACATCGCCAGCATACGTTACAAAAATGTGTTTGTTTGACTATGGCCATAAGTCTGTTTATATTCTTAGAACTTCTTTTCATCTCTCGTCATCATAATGATAAAAGATCATAAGATCCTGGCATAGATCATCCCAATGGCATTCTACATCGTCATGAACTGCTAATCAAGTCTAACAGCCATTTCAGTTGGTTATTTTTCACAGGAAATTCTCTGTATCACTATTTCCATCTGTGACTGGTGAGCCTGGGCAGATTAACTCTTTACCCCTTGTGGGTCAAAATGCCATTTGAGGACACAACTCTTAGATAATGAGACATTGACTTAACTGCGGATGTTTGTTGGTGAACACAAAATTTTTTTTTAAATTTGACTGTGCATATTTTTGCATTGCAAGGAGAAATACAGATAACTCATAGGTAGTTTAAGATGGGCACTCTGATGGGCTAGGGGTTAAGGCCATGGACCTTTGTTGCATGACAGACCTAAATCTAACGTTAAACGTTTTTTCAACTTTTACCAAAATTACTGCAAACAGCACACTGTATGTACAGGTCCTCTGGCATAAAGTGTTGGCATATTTAATCTAACCCACAGTTTATCTACAGCTGAATTTAATGGAAGTCTTAATCAAAACCAATATTTTCCAAAGTGTCACACCTCTGCACAATTACATGTTGCCTTCGTGCTCTGACTCTGACCACTTGGGGTTGAAATTGAAAATCATAATCATCAAATCATCTCCTCTTATCTAGACATGGCCTCAGCCAGCAGCCTCCCATGTGAAGAACAGTCTCTGTGTTCTATCTGTCTGGATGGGTTCACTCAGCCTGTCACTACTCCATGTGGACACAACTACTGCAAGGCTTGTATCACAGGGTACTGGGACAGCAGTGACCTGATACAGTGCCCCCTCTGTAAGAAGAAGTTCCATAGTAGACCACAGCTTCAGGTCAACACAGAGTTCAGAGATATGGTGGAGCGTTTCAACAACATGAGGGTGAGGAGTG
>NW_019522251.1:4729-5835 GCF_002814215.2 Seriola lalandi dorsalis | reverse complement strand
GGTGGCCTCTCTGCAAAGAAGTCAGTTCGAGCTGATTGGCCTGATCCAGGAGAAGCAGAGAGCAGCAGAGAAGCAGGCTGAAGACCATGTGACACAACTGGAGCAAGAGCTCAATGAGTTGCGGAGGAGAAGATCCAAAATGGAGAAACTCTTACAAACAGAGGATGACATCCACCTCCTGCAGAGCTGGTCATCCCTTTATGTCCCTGAACTACACAAGGACCTGTTCCACCCCCTGTCCCACTTCGCACCTCCATTTACACACAATCTCTCTGACAGCAGTCAACAGAGTCATGTGGGAATGGTTAAAAAAACTGTGGCTCAGATGGAAAAGACACTCAGTAATGAGATGGAGATGTTAATTCATGAGGTTAGGTTGTCTGATGGCTGTGAGAGAGCTGAACAGCCTGATGCAGCAGCAATAACAGATGAATTTATTAAAGAAGTGTGGAATCCACCGCAGGACGAGCTGATGATGATCCAGCAGTGTTATGCAGTGGATGTGACTCTGGACGTCTACGCAGCCGATTCCAAACTCATGGTGTCTGAGAATGGGAAGGAAGTGAGATTACAGCAAAGCCGACTGAGGACGTTTTTTAAAGGTTTATTTAGGGAAGGATATCAAGGTATTCCTGTAGTCTTTGGGAAAGATGGTTATTCCTCAGGTAAGTTCTACTATGAGGTTCGGGTCAGTGGGAGCACAGGTTGGATGTTAACAGTGGTCAAAGAGTCCTTAAAATATGAGATGACCCCCGACATTGACAAGGTGGGCTGGAAACTTATTGGACACAGTTTAGGTGATGACTTTTGTGTTCATACTGGTAACTCTGGTCCCCTGTTCGTGAGGCAAAGACTCCAGACAGTTGGTGTATTTGTCGATTATGAGAAGGGAGAGGTCTCCTTCTATGACGTGGACACCAGGACTCTGATCTACTCTTACACAGGATGTGCCTTCACTGAGACCGTACCAGCAGCGAAAGCCTTTCTCTACTCTATGGCTGGCTTTCCCCTCAGTGGCAGACCAAAGCTTTACCCTGTTTTTAGTATTTTTGGAGAGGACCCCAACAACGTACTCGTAATCACTCCTGTAGGTCGTGCAACTTAAA
>NW_019522251.1:0-621 GCF_002814215.2 Seriola lalandi dorsalis | reverse complement strand
GGTTGGGGGGGGGGGGGGGGGGGTGTTCCGCCCACAGCTCCATTTCTTTGCACCGCCCCTCCTCCGGGAACACCGAGTCAGGGAACTGAGCTGCTTCCTTCCACTGAGATTATTGTAAACACTGGACATTTTTAAATGTCCCTGCTCTGCACACCACAGTCTTCGTTTGGGTAGACTTGATCCTAATTCTGCTCTATCTTATTTGCTTTCATAACTAGTTTTAACAATAACTTTCAGAACTTAACATGACCTGATCCGTAGTCATATCTTCCTGAGCTTTTGAGCCCTAATGAATCTTTCTGGAGCCGTCTGACTCCTCTGTCTCCAGGCTCAACATCAAAGGTAAAAACTTTTGTCGTAACAGCTCAAGATTTAGGAACAACATGAGTAACTTAGCCTGACCAAGATAGTAGCTCTTTTAAATCACTTCCCGGATCTCACTTTTATCTAATCGTTGATGGCTTTTTGTTATTTATACATTCAATTTAAGTTTTTATTTTTTTTATCACTTTGCCAAGGGTAGGATTTATTCTATCATATCAGATGGATAGATGGATAGATGGATGATAGATAGATAGATAGATAGATAGATAGATAGATAGATAGATAGATAGATAGATA
>NW_019522250.1:0-2026 GCF_002814215.2 Seriola lalandi dorsalis | reverse complement strand
GGTTTATCATGTTGTCCAGAGTCGAATTCCAGATTTAGTAAAAATAAAGAATATTAGAATAAAACAGACGATGAAAAGTCTGAGGACGTGGCGAGGACTCACATGGGGTCTCCGTTCCGGATGTGTTTGCAGGCGGTCTGGATGACGGACTCGCACGCCTCGTTCAGCGCGCGGTCGATGCGGTAGTCGGCTCCGGGGTCGGCTTCCTGGATCAGAGTCTGGAGCTGAGGACAGAAGAAGAACAAATACATCAACAACAACAACAACAAAAAAATTTTAAAAATCTCTAGGGGTTGCTGAAAGGCATTGTGGGAAACGTAGGAAGGTATTTAGTGTGGGAGAATTAGAAGAGGCAGGTTAACATCATGTTTGAGCATCAAGAACCAGGAATTGGTTTCAGAATTTCTAACATTTGGAAACTTGTTCAGTAAAATGTTTTTCTACTTCCTGAAAACGACTTTTCAGTATAAGAGACTCGACTTGCTCAACTTAACGCACCAGCAGTTTCTCCTGAGCTTGAAAAACAAATAAAAGCAGAAGTGAATCAGCAGAATCTCACCACCGCTGGTGACACTAAATAACGACCCCCTCCACCTCCACCTCCACCCGTCCGGGTTAGAGTTAACATTAACGCCGACTCACCGCTCTCTGACAGTTGGGATCGATTGATCCCATGTCCCCTCGGCCCACCCTCATCAGGCAGTGCAGCGTCCGTCCTTTGCGGTGCAGCCCGGAGCAGTGACCCTCGATCTCGCTGCGGCAGTGCAGCACGATCTCGGGACTCAGAGAGAAATCCTCCATCAGCATCCGCCTGTAGTCCATCATCTCGCCCTGACACTCGCCGCTGACCACACGACCTGAAGACACGTACAAGCTTGCTCAACAAACAGTATTTTATCTTATATAGATTACAGAAGTTGACAGAGTTATGTAATATCAAAGGTTTTTATTGAGTAATTAAAAAAATTTAAAGCTGAGCAGGAAGTTCTGGCCTCATTCAAAAATGATGCATAATGAATTGTGGGTGTAAATGAGGTTTTAAAGTATTTATTCATAATATCAAATTAAAAACTTTATTTTTTATCTTCTTAAAAACGCTTCATATGAAGATCTATTGTTTCCAAAATCTCTATTAAAAAGGTCCCACATAGTATAAACGTAGATAAAAACCAGCCGTCAGGACTTCTGGAACTTTGTGATGTCACAACAAAGCAGTCACCAAGCCCCGCCCACCTGGACCCACCATCCAAACCTTGCAGGATTTGGTTTCTACCTGAAATCTGCTACATTTTTATTGGATCACTCTGAAAACAGTCAGCCAATCAGAAGAGAGGCTCAGAGCCTCCTCTCTTCTGATTGGCTCACCGACCTGTTGTTACTAGAGCTGCAGAGAGAAGCCTGAGAGAGGAGATGTAAAACTACACTGAGATGGTTTCTGGTTCTTAAAACCACAAATATATCTTCTTATGGATCGACACAATATAAAACACTGGAGAAGAGGAAATATGGAGCTTTGAATGATTTAATTTTCTGTCTTTTAAGTCATGAGACAGGAACATTACTGCTGTAACCTCATTTCCTCTTCTCACTTAGACTAGAGGCAGAGTGACAGACAGTCAATGAATCAGGAGTGAAAACAGACCGGTGACTGATGGGTAATTCAGTTTAACATCGGCCTCGGACCGTCAGACAAACAGCTGAGGACCGAATTAGCGGTCGGGCCTGAGAGTGACGGACGGGCTCGCTCACCTCGATGCACAGCAGACTCCAGACACAGCAGCAGGTAGGACAGGCGAGCTTCTCGGGCTCGGGGCATGTTGGTGTCCACGCTGCAGCGGTACTTCCTCAGGTCGGACTTGCAGGCTTTGGCCAGCGAGTAGCTCACCTTGTAGTCCTGAGCGATCAGCTTCTGCCTGGTGGTCAGCGCCTCGCGGCACTGAGGACACACAGCGTCACCACGGAGTTAGAGACCGTCAGATTCTATTGTTCACGGTGAGGCGTCGGGCCGCAGAACTAATTTAAACTT
>NW_019522249.1:1490-2679 GCF_002814215.2 Seriola lalandi dorsalis | reverse complement strand
GACCTCCAGGGGCCCAGAGGTCCAGAAGCTCCTGTCAGTTTTACTGATTAAAAGTGATTAAAATCAGTTTTTACCTAATGTACTGGACATGTTTAGTGGGCGGAGCCTGTGTCAATGAGTTTCATTGTTTTGGTTCATTTTGGGCTGCGGATCAAGAAAATCAGTCTGTTGATAATAAAATGTATGAGCCATGCTGATAATCAATCGATCATTTCAGTCTTTTATAGGTAAAACCTTTATCATCCTCTGTTGACGAGGCTTTTACGATGTTTTACAGACGATTGATCAGTCAATCAATAATAAAACTAATCATTAGTTGAGGCCTGAAAACGTTCTCATGTATAAATATGATCTATTCTGACCATGGGTTGTGATGTGGGAGATGCAGCGTTCGATGCCGGGCGGTACTGAACCTCTTGACCCCACGTCCATCACTGGGTACAGAGACTGATGAGTGAAGCTCTGATTGGCTGCAGTAAGACGGTTTAGAGCTGAGCTCTGATTGGTCAGAGCCCTCTGCAGGTGGTCAAACCAGGACTGACAGCTGTGCTGCTGCTCAAAACGAAAGGACACACTCCTGAAGAGAGAAACAACACTTTCACCTGTAATGTCATAAAGTGTACAACTGCGGAGAGCTCAGCCAATCAGAAGCCAGGAAACATAAAATCATTCAACTGTAAATCAAGAGTTTTTCTTCTGTCTTGAGCTGATTTGTTAATTTGATCTCATGAGCTGACTGATTTGTAATTTCACCTTCTTTAAATCTGAATGTGTGTGTGTTGCACACCTGTCTGTGGTTACCATGGTGATGATGTTTTCAGATGGACGCATTTCTGAAAAACAAAAGAAAAGTAAAAATGTAGATGAGTCTTTAAATCAAACATCAGGTGACGTAATGTACGTCTTCAAACAGCTCAGATCATCAGGATCAATGGAGTGTAGAGCAGAGAGTCGTCTGCATAGAGACAAACACAGTCTGATCAATCAACTTATAAAGACTGAACCTGAGAGGAACCAGAACTGAACCGTGTGGGACTCTTCATCCTGTCTAATGGGACCATAATTATAATTATAATTAAGAGATGAAACATTTCTATATACCCATGTTTTCATTATTTAAACCATGAATAATATAAAAATGACAAACACTGTGGTTCAACGATTTGTTTTCAGGAAACATTCAGCAGCT
>NW_019522249.1:0-764 GCF_002814215.2 Seriola lalandi dorsalis | reverse complement strand
AAACAAGAACTCTGGTTATGAGTTTAACCTAAACCTGTTGTCCTCACAGAGATAGAAGAACACTGACTCAGGTTTACCTTCAGGATGTGAACCAGGTGAGTCACCAACGCCTCCTTATCATCAGCAGCACAGATCAGCTGATCACTCAACGTCACCATCTCAAACTGAAGATCTGATCTGAACCCACAGCAGCACGGACAGGAAGTTCAAGCAGAAACATTAGAACAGCCAATAGAGTTCGGAAGAAATTAACTGAGCAAAGTTTAAAAAACTAAACTAACTTAACTAAATTCACTAATCTAAACTCACTAAAACATCCAGGAAAACACTGAAGGTACAAAAACAAAAGAATTGGTCTCCACAGCAGTGCAGTTTTAGGCGGTAGTGTAGTAATTAGTTGTAATTAGTTGTAATTAGTTGTTGCTTGTATCAGATCATTTCCAGTGTTTCTTGTTTGTAGCTGCAGTGACGAAGAGTCTCTTTAATATCAGTCTGATGGTGGCTGGGAGGAAAACTTGATCACTAAATGAATCAGATACCAGTACCGGTAGTACCAGTAGTGTCAGTAGTACCAGTAGTATCAGTATTGCAGTACCAGTAGTATCAGTACTGCAGTACCAGTAGTACCAGTAGTATCAGTATTGCAGTACAAGTAGTATCCATATTGCAGTGCCAGTAGTATCAGTACTGCAGTACCAGTAGTACTTACTCTCTGACGAACACTGACTGAACCTCTCGCAGGTCGAGGACGTCACAAGCTGCTG
>NW_019522248.1:0-1373 GCF_002814215.2 Seriola lalandi dorsalis | reverse complement strand
TGAAGATTTGTGAGAGAACATGTGTAAGAAATCACAGCAGTACAACTTATAGTATTAGTTCAGGCAGTGCACATCATGTTGAACTATCTGTGGCTCATTCACAAGCTGTGTCATTACAGGCTAACGAGTAATGTCCAATCATATTCGTGTAGGTGTCAAATGCAGCTTTTATAACCCAACACTTACTATTAAGGTGCAGTCACATTACACCTCTGTCATTTCAGAGCTCCTGTCAGAACATTTCAGAATAAAAGCTCACAATAGCTAAAAAAGGCATTGCTGAAAAACAAACAAACAAAAACTTTCTCTGTTGCTATTATTTTGTAGAATAAAGAGAAAGTGATTCTGTGGGTAACTGTTGCTGCCATAACGGAGATCTATTTAACACCAGGTGCTGTGCAATGACTACATATAATAAGCATTATTCAGGTGGGGGCAGATTCTCTATTTAGACATTATAGCTAATTTTGGGACTGTCAGTCTGATATTGTACTGATTAAAAAAAGAAATTCAGATCATCAGAATAATTTGGCGTGATACAGACAAGGGTTAATATTTGCATTGTCTTCCACCTCTGCAGAAAGCTGTTGGAGAATGAAGTTTGATGCTGAACTCACAAAAATAGCTGTTAATGCTAATGTTAGCTATGTAGCAATAGCAAAACTTACAAATAGCTCCTTTAATCCTGCTGATCATGCCATTTATTTGTTCCTCCAGCCCGTCCAAGTTTTTGGTTATTTTTGTATTGTTTTTTTTTATTAAATACAAATCAATGACTATGAAGCATTTTGGCATCTTTTCATAGCCTGGTAACACACACTGGCTGTCTTTGCCTCTCCTGAGATTGGTCGTGTACATACTTAACTCTGATTAGGCGGGTTTCTTTTCTGACTTTGCCACTGTACTGGCAGACCACCAGGAAGAAGTCCTTTTCCTGCTGGTTTTTAAATTGTATTCAAAGCAGTTCCTCACTTTGCAGCAATTTTTACCTTGACAGAATGATGTCACCCGGGCTGAAATGATAGATTGGCACTGTAGCCCAGTACCTACGCTCAAGGCGGTCCTGGAATCACATGGTTTGGGTGCATCCTATTTCAGAGAGTATTACTGGCTGGTCTGGTCCTGTTTGGCCCTGCTTCTGTTATTTCAGGCTGCATGTTGAACAGTTTCATTGCTAGAAAGTAAAACAGGTAGGGTACACTAGTTGATTGACAAACTCACTGTGACGCTAACACTGCAGTGGCACAACTGGACTGTAAAGTACAAACACAAATTGCTCTTGATAGAGGAAAACAATTGTGTGACAGAAATAACAAGGTCAAAACAAGAACTCAAAAGAACCTGACGTGACTTGGACTTTAGGCGAGGAATGG
>NW_019522247.1:0-1161 GCF_002814215.2 Seriola lalandi dorsalis | reverse complement strand
TGCTGTACAGCACAACAACCCTTTCACAGGCCATAGAAATCCTTTGTGGCCATTTATCATGAGACAAAGGTTGATGAGACTCTCTCCAGCCAGTTTGTCGCAAATATGACAGCAGCATAAAAAGGCATATACACACAATTGCCAATTTATTAGGTACACCTAGCTCAAATGAATGCAGTCTAATGCAACTGCTCTGTAGTAAATCCTACTTTCACAAAGAGTAGTTTTCATTTAAACTGTTTTAGAGAGATATTCAGTTAATTTATGGTCATTCAAGAGGCTGTAATAATACTGTGCTGTTGAACTAAATTGCATTATACTGAGAAGTGTTTCCAATACTAAGTCTATCCTGATTTATTAGACTGACTGTGTTTAGGTGTACGTAGTATCTAATATCTCAACTTGTGATGCTCAACGGTTTCAGGTTTTGCAGTTAGTATATGTTAAACGCTTACTGACATGAAGTTCTAGGATAATGTACACATACCTGTCTGAGGATATCCTTAAGATGTGTATAAGAGACAGCTCCTACATGGGACCCACGGAACCCCCTCAAAAAAACCCCTCACACTTGTTTGGGTTTTTGTGTAAGCACAGTGGCTGACAGCTGTTAACTAGCAGCAGCCTGCTTGACTCAGTTAGCTGGCTCCTTGCCTCTCAACTGCCCGTCACGCGAACTAACTAGTTCCGCTGACATTAGCCGGCTAACTTATCCGTCTCATGAAAACTCACCGGTTTGGTGGGGTAGACAGTCGACAAATGCGTTTTCAGCTCATTTACGGTCCAGTTCAGATGGATGCCTTCGACGACTTGATCCTCCTGAGCCTGGTTGGGCGTTTTTATGAAAAGAGTAATCGTCTTTTGTTGAGAATCTTCCATTTTTTCACTCTTTCTCTCGCGCGCGATACGTTACTGTTTCCTCGCTACAACTACAATGGTTTAAATAACAAGAGTGCTCAAGATGCAGTTTGTCAACAGAGACGAAGAAAAGCGACGCAAATTTGTCTCGTCTAAAGAGAAACTTGTGCGACTCAGCTTACTCTGAATGTGTTTTTCTCATTGACTGCGAGCCGTCATACGGGACTTTAGTGAGGAGGAATGTTGTTTCCAAACACACGGTGGCCGCTCCTGATTGGTTATGTAAGCTCGTGCTCAGACGTG
>NW_019522246.1:8623-9161 GCF_002814215.2 Seriola lalandi dorsalis | reverse complement strand
TGAAGACACTGGCAATTAAACACTTGGTGCATTCACTACCTCTCGCCTTTAATATCACAGATTCCCTTCCCTTGATAATTAATGAGCTTTAAAATAAACAGCAAGCAGACCTGAAGCATTAGCATGAGAAATAGTTGTAAAACCAGCTGAAGCTGCTGTTTACCCATGAAAGACTGGCTGTGTTTCCATTCTGACACATGGAGTCCGTTAATGTAGAGATCTCAAAGGGATGCTGGATATGATTCAGATCAGCAGGTGGCACTCTTATGACAGGGAAATAGGCATGGCCGTGTGTGTGTGTGTGTGTGTGTGTGTGTGTTGACAGGATGTGGTGATGAATTTAGGTGGAAGAAGTGTTCCACACTGAGGGAGCTGATGTGTTTGCCTTTTAGTTTTTATCTTAAGCTGCTCAAAGAGGACATAGTCAGGCATCTGGATTATAACAACCACAGACACCAACATAGAGAGAATATTTTTTCATTTTATATGCAAATGACATGCAAATATTGTTTGACACTCAAGTACTTTGTTTAAGTTA
>NW_019522246.1:1137-4068 GCF_002814215.2 Seriola lalandi dorsalis | reverse complement strand
CCTCTGATGAAATGACAGACTAACTGCTGATGAGTTTGTTTATTATTCTCTGTCTTCAGTATTCACAGGTTCACTTTCTTACCTGCAACTTCATTCTGCTGCTATTGTTGACAGGTGATGGTAGCAACACTTTTAAGATCAGAATTTATAAATATTAAAGCTATTGTGAAAATTCATACCAGATGTGTTCTATAAAAACCATCAACAAAGTTAAAGCAAGAGCTTCAGAAATAACTTTATTGGACATTATAAACTACATTGATTTGAACTATTTACAACACTGGAAATGTGTAAAAGAATAATAAATGGATTAATTAAATACTGTAGTGTACAATTTACAATCAACCATTTAAAATCGAAAAAATAGTTGTAGATGAAGTTAAAGCTGAATTTCACTGTCATATGTAAGTTTGTTTAATAAAAAGACGTAGTTGAATCAACAGTGCAACAGAGTAACAACTATGTTCATTATTCATCATGACTCCTAATGTGTGAGACAGTTAATATTTATTTGCTCCAGTAACAATCTCCCTCTAAATAAGTGATGCTGTTGGAACAGCACACTGATATGAGCACCATGTTTTTACAGTTTTGTGTTTTGCATGTGTTCAGACATTGACAGAAGCTCTTCCTCTTTCAGTGTTTTGTATTGCCTCACCACTAATGTTTTTTTATATAGAAGTCTTCTACAAATTCTTCCCATGTACGTGTATCATTTGTTCAGATTTATTCATAAAGTCTTGTTTTATTACAGTATATGCTAAATAAGGTTTAAAAGGATGATTGATAGATCTTTTATGTTCTGAAGTACTTTATAATGCTTCAAAAACATTTCATAGTCAAGAGGAGCTGCTAAACATTTCCTTATTTTTCCTTCTGTTATATGTCATGGGATGGCAGAATCCACCTCGGGCTGGAACCACACCTTGCCGTCGCTGAAACCAGCAAGAAATGGTAAGTCATGCGCACGCTGATTTAAATGACAAAATGTTAAAATAATCTGTCTGGCTTGAATATCACAATTTAATTAAAAAAAAAAAAAAATTGTTTGGAAACTTGCTGTCTCGGATTTGTTGTTCAGGAACTTATTGTGATGGAGTAATGAGGTACTGCTCAGTAACAACTATTTATCACTTCACTGACCAAAAGCTCTACAAATAGTAAACTACCAGTTAAACCACAACCATGTAATGTTTAACATAGCCTGCTTTATGCTGAGAGATGTGTATTAGTTAGGATATGTTTTTAAAAACAAAACTGTTGTTGGCTGTAACTGTGTATCCAGGCTCAAATTAGGGTCAAAATGATTTTGAGCTTGTAAAGTGATGTTCACAAATAATTCCAATGTTTGTAGTTGTAAATCAACCTTTGTAAACCTGTAAAATAAATCTGCACAAGAAATTCAAGTTTGAGTACGTGAAACAATTGCACTTGTGTTGAAGAGATTTGTATTTGTCGAAAGTCTGAATCAAAACTAAACAAACGATCAGTGTTGAGGTTGAACAATGACACTGTAAAAGAAGAAATGGATTTGTCAACATCTGTCACGATACAGAGCAGAAAACTTTAAAACTCTGGGGAAAAACTGGGGATGTTGCACACTGAGTTTTAGTTTTCTGCTCTTTATCTCTGTACAGATGTCCACAAAAGCATTTCTTCTTTGCCTGTGTCTCTGTTTAACCTCACCACTGATCATTTAAGTTTTGCTTCACACTGTGACGGTGACAAAGAAGCTCGCTGGTGCTGCTTCTGAAACAGTTGCCTGGGTTACCAATGTTGGTGTGTTGGCTTTCCAGCATGGTGGCCAGATTGACGACACCGCATCTTCGGGGTGGATCCTCGGAGGTGCCTGCCGTCTCATTGAGGCATAGTGGTCCGTGTTGGAGGGGAAGCTCGGGATGCTCGGCCTGACTGTTGTTAAGGTGATCCTGAGGATCTCCTGGGAGGAATGGAGGCTGCACTGTTGGAGGAGGACACATGGGGCAGAGGAGACGGCCCTCCTCATCCAGGATCTCCACGTCACCCTGGACGTCTCTTAGCCGGATTCTCTCCGCACCCGGGACATAAGGAGACACAGAGGCGCCACCTCAGCTGCATTTTTGACCCACCACGTGTGCAGCTGTACACAGAGACTGGTAAAAGGGCGGGGTCAGTCTTGCGGTTTCCACCCTAACCGATTCATCCAAGGTTCGTGTGTGTGTGTCTCTCATAGCTTGTGATTAAGTATATTGTGTATTATCATTTCATGCAAACATGAAATTCATTTTTGATCCAAAACCTTTTTCCTCAAGCCGGTGCCAAGAACTTCCAAGCTCCTGACAACACCTGCCAGACAGAGCAATCTTAATAATAAATACATCAGTGCCTGTATTGGTTATGTGTTTTACAGTATATCCATATTTGTACTTCTCAATTTGTTGGTTATATAATGTGTGTACATTGAATTGTTATCACACCTCTAGTTGTTAACCCTTCATTTCCTTGCATTTACATTCATACTGTATTTATTTTTGCATATTCATATCTATCCTCACAATTTATTATATACACACACACAACAGACCTAACATGTTTGAATATAAAGAACTTCTATGATCTAAACTAATTTTCCTATCACATGTTTGTCTGTATCAGGACCAGAAGTCCAGTCTAATCACCACCAATGATGGACCAGCACGTGCCTTTTCTTCTGCATCTGGCCTCATCAATCATCAAGCACATTACATCAACACCTTGAGGTATTATCCCTGCACATAATAGATATTGTCTATACTGTGATCTTTTGCACATCCCCTTATCAATTCCTTTTGCACATCTAGCCCAGCAGGAGTTGTGTCATTCTAAAACACTTTTGTACATAGTTGTGTAGTATCGTTTTCATTGTTTTATTTTTATTTTTATTTTTTCATATATATATATATATATATATAT
>NW_019522246.1:0-673 GCF_002814215.2 Seriola lalandi dorsalis | reverse complement strand
TTGATGTATGTATTTAACGGTTTCATCAGATTGCTAAACAAGTGGGGGGGGGCTAGCTAGCATTAGCAGCTAGCGTTAGAATTTTTTTTCTGTATTTTTGACAATCACACAGAATAATTGTAAAAATGATGACATTGATAACAAGTATAAAGTTAATGATATATAATAGCTGCAATAAATTATAATAATGATAATGGTATTGACCATTGATGAATGAATTTGATGATTTCATCAAAGATTGCAAAATAACAAGTGGGGGGGGGCAGCTTGCTAGCATTAGCAGCTATCTTGGAATTTATTGACAATTAGAAAAAATATCAACGTTATTAATATTAATATCTGTCACAATTACTGCACCACTGCTCAACAGATGACGCTGTGTCTGCAGAATTTATATTTCAGGACGCTATAAATCTCCAAAAGAGACAGGTGGTTAGACTTACTGGCTGTTGGCTGGTATTTAGCAGCTTGACTGTCATTCTTGCCATATTTATACTGAAACTGAGGCATTTTATTATGTGCTCACTTACAATTAGAGACATGACAGTGGCAATTTACTACCAGACATTTGTAGTCACCAAGTCGAGATTTGTGGTTTCACTGTGAAGCATTATCTCTCAGGTAAGAGTGTCTGAGATGTTATACTTTTATACAGCATTTGAAGAATTAATGA
>NW_019522245.1:6297-7012 GCF_002814215.2 Seriola lalandi dorsalis | reverse complement strand
ACACACACACACACACACACACACACACACACACACACACACCTGTAACTAAAACCCTCAGGTAGTCAAACACCTCGACACGTCATCCTGCATATTTTTAACATATTTTGGAAACACATCATCATGTGAACAGGAACGCGCCGTCGCTTTGCTCAACACTAACGACTGACTGTTGGTCCGATGATCAGGTAGACAGACTAACAGACAGGTAAACAGACAGGTAAACAGATGATCAGACAGACAGGTAAACAGACAGGTAAACAGACAGGTAAACAGAGGATCAGACAGACAGGTAAACAGACAGGTAAACAGAGGATCAGACAGACAGGTAAACAAACTGTCTGTGCCACTTCAGTTTCAACACCTTGTTAACATGTCACAAGTGTTTTTGACTTTCTTCTTTCTCTCTCTCATTATTTATATATTTTCTTATTGATTAATCTGTTGATCAATAGTGAAAGACATTCATCACAGTGTCTCATCTTCAAAACACAAACCCAAAGATGTTCAGTTCATGACATGGAATTAAAAACCTGCAGATGATTAACTGGCGATGAAAGTTAATTTTCTGCCAATTGATGAATTGTGTAATTTCTCATTGTTTCAAAATAAAAGCACGCTGATGTTTCCTAGACAGAGAGAACGACAAGTTCAAGGAGAGGAAACTGTAATTTATGCGGTGTAGTTTTTGCGTCATGTCCCGCTTCCTGCCCCC
>NW_019522245.1:0-677 GCF_002814215.2 Seriola lalandi dorsalis | reverse complement strand
CTGATGAGACCCAATCAGGAAGCAAACGTGGTCAAAAGTCGACGTTTTTCTACGGTGGCCCTGAGAGCTCAACGCACTGCCACTTAAAACTAGAACCACCTCCTTGTAGTCGTATCCTTCCGCCACTCAGACTAGTTCCAGGTTACAGCCCTGTTCAGCCCATGTTAAGTATTATAATTGCTGTTTGAAGTCTTAGAATGGCTAGCGTTTTTGTGAGGTCACTGTGACCTTGACCTTTGACCTTTCAACACCAAAATCTAATCAGTTCCTCCTTGAGTCCTGGTGAATGTTTGTGCCAAATTTGAAGAAGTTCTGTCGAGGCGTTTCTGAGATATCGTGTAAAAACACAAAGATGAAGGAAGGTTCGACTCACCTGCAGCTTCAGGACTGGACTCTGAGTCACACCTGCAGCGACTGGACGGCCTCACCTGGCTCTGAACAGGCCACGCCCCTGTTGATCAATCAATAAGTTCAGGTTTTATTTTGTGTGCAGAACATGTGGATGATCAGTTCAAAACAACAAACCTTCACCGGATCATCTCTGCGTCTCTCCTCCAGGTGTGCTGCATCAGTGCCTAAAAACAAGTTAGACCTGCCCCCTGTGTGACATCATCGCTGACCCTCCAACCTCTTCCTGCACATGCTCAAATCTACCAAAATAAAAGACCGATCATAAC
>NW_019522244.1:2141-2524 GCF_002814215.2 Seriola lalandi dorsalis | reverse complement strand
GTGCACCTCCTCTTCCTCTGCACAGGATCATCAGACTGAAGTCTCGGCTGCTGCCCCCTACAGGCCGCAGTCTTCATCACAGAACAAAGGTCAGACTGATGATTTCTCTTTTCTTAGAGTTTGCGTGATTGACTTGGTTGTCGGTACAAATCCCCACAGCAGCAGCTCAGAGCGCTCCGACTGGTTCCTGCTGATTTACCTAAATAAATAAAGTTTCAGGAGTAGAAAACAAACATTTACCAGAAAGTCCCACCCACTCCCACCAGGACCTGTCAATCAGCTGTCAGGAACCACAGCAGGCACAACAGGTGTGTGTGTGTTGAGTGATGAAGACAGGTGATGAGGTTTTTACAGGACAGAAGTTCAACAGTCTGTGTGTTTAG
>NW_019522244.1:0-681 GCF_002814215.2 Seriola lalandi dorsalis | reverse complement strand
TCCTCAGATCCTCAGATCCTCAGATCCTCAGATCCTCTGGTGTTGTGGTTTTGTTGGTTCTCTGCTGTCGTCATGATCCACGATCTCCGCAATGAAACCAGTGAGGAAGAATGTTATCTGACTGATGTGAGACTGAGCTGGAAATAAGGTTATCAAATAACACACACACACACACACACACACACACACACACACACACACACACACTCTCTCTCCCTCTCTCTTCACATTCTTTGGAAACTAGTCATTTGTGGGAAAAACAGCTGACGGGAAGCAGCACATTCCACATGTGTGAGTGTGTTTCTATCTTTGTGAGGACCCACTACAGGACGTTTGGTGTGTGTCCTCGCCGTTCAGACGAGGTTTCAACAAGCTGCTGTTGTTTTATGAAGCGCTGCAGGTTTATGTCTGACGTGCTGCTGCGTTACAGAACATAAACTGCAGCTCTGCTCCGTCGCTCAGTTCCCATCTGTTTTAAATTCACGGTTTAAGACATTTCTGTTTGTTTTAAGTTACATTTGGGATTTGACACTGTAATTCTTATTCTCCTGTTTCATCTGCTTTATTCAGTTTTAGCTTGTTTTATAGGTTCTATACAAATAAACTTGACTAGCCCTTTAGGGTTTATTAGATTTAGGTTTAGGTTTGGTTTAGCTTCAGGTTCAGATTTAGCTTCAGGTT
>NW_019522243.1:1904-2918 GCF_002814215.2 Seriola lalandi dorsalis | reverse complement strand
GTATCTTTAAAATGTCTCTTATACATTATATGATATTATAATACACAGGTGTGAATACCTTGATGGAGTTGTGCTTGTTGATACGTGGCCTGAAGTTGTTCGGGTCTCTCCTGAATGTGATTTCCAGCAGCGACAGGAAGCGGTTCATTCCCGCCAACAGACTCTGAGGCCTGAAGAAGAAGAAGAAGAAGAAATTCAGTTTCTCTTCAGGAAGTGTTTGGTTCATGTTGTGAGTATTTAACAAAATAAAAGTCTCTCTCTGTCTTACGTGTTAGCTGCAGTCTTCTTGGAGGGAATACCGTCGAACACGATGACTCTGTCGGCCAGGTAGGTCGCCATGATGAAGTCGTGCTCCACCACGAACGCCGTCTTCTTGGCGTGGAGGATGTACCTGCAGACGGACACGAGTCAGACAGTGAGGGTGTGAAGGAAAGGGAGGGAGGGAACTGAGTGGCGAAGAGGAGCCGCGTCTGACCTCTTGATGACCCTGGCGGCCATCAACCTCTGCTCGGAGTCCAGGTAAGCCGAGGGCTCGTCGATCAGATAAACATCAGCTGGTTTCCCCAAACACAGAGTGAGGGCGACTCTCTGCAGCTCACCACCAGACAGGTTCTGCACCTGAGGGGGGAGGAGGGGAGGGGGGGTTAAAAAGGTGCAGGCAGAGCGATGTCACATGACTCATGGAGGACGTTCTGAGTTTATAAAGAAAGGAGTAAAAATATGAGACTTTCAAAATAAAAGCCTGGTTCTCTCTGCCCCCTCCACATGGACTCATGAACGAACACAGTTGCTAGGTAACCAGAGTCGTACTGACCGACACTCTAAACGAGGGCAACAGTATTCGTTAAAACAATTATGGCGTGCGTCTCTTACATCCTGGTCGATGATGCTCTCGATCTGCAGCGGCTTCATGACGTCGGTGATGAACTGAGGGTGAGTGTAGGCGTCTCTGATCTTCTCGTGCAGCAGCGCTCTGACGCTGCCCTGCAGAGACACACACACACACACACACAC
>NW_019522243.1:0-727 GCF_002814215.2 Seriola lalandi dorsalis | reverse complement strand
CCTTTAGATGAAGAGTCTGTACCTGTCCGGGGTGATGAGCGAGCGGATGGTGATGGCAGCCTTCAGCCTCTGTTTAACATCCAGGTAACTGGACGGTTCGTCAAACATAAAACTGCAGCAGAGAAACAGTAGAAACAGTAGAAACAGTAGAAACAGCGTCAGTCTGTTTTCAGGTCAAAGTGGAAACATTGATGATGGAGCTGCGTCGGTCGTTTCCTCACATGTCGGCCCTCTGGATGCAGACGACGGCGCAGGCGAACCTCTGCAGCTCTCCTCCGGACAAATCCTCCACGTTCCTCTCCCGCAGGTGACTCAGATCTGCCCGGCAACAACGCAAAAAAGAACCAATCACATTTATGATAAAGTCAGTTTGGAACAAATATTTATATTTATATGATAAATTAGCAAATTCCAGACACAGCTGCTTGTGTTTTGACAAACGTTTGGGTTTTTTTTCAGTGAATTTTTCAACCATTTTTATTTGATAAATCACTGAGATGATTAATTAAATATCCACATTAATTGTTTGATGTTTTAATGCGTGTGTGTTTTACCTAGCTGGTCACAGACGATGTCCTGTGTGTCTGTGTCATCTTTCCTGCTCAGGATGGCCCCTACTGACCCCTGGAGGCAGAGGTGAAGAGTTACAACCAACCCTCCTTCACCGCCGCAGCACCACTGATTAAACTCCTTCCTGCTCAAACTCGTTTACCTTCACGGTCTTCGG
>NW_019522242.1:0-805 GCF_002814215.2 Seriola lalandi dorsalis | reverse complement strand
CAGAGCATCGAGCTTCTCCACCACCTGAAGGAAACAGCAGCCAAAATAAACATATCAGCATATCAACCGTCTCAAACCTCCGTGTCGTCCTCACCTCCTTCCTGTTGTTCCTGTCATGTGTCTGCAGCTCCTCCCCCACGTCCAGGGCCTGTTGGTAGGTCTCCTGTCTGGCCTCCATCTCGGCCCACAGCTGCTGATGTTGAGCGAGCTGGAGGTCGGCGGTGGCCACGTCGCTGATGCTCTCCTCGGCGGCCATCGCACCGATCAGCTGGCTGCACCACAGGAGGTAGTCCTGCGCCTGGAGCGCGCAAAGAAAACATGGGTCAGATCTGACGAGTCAGAGGTCGACTCGTTCGCCCGTCGGTCTGATCCTCACCGTGTTCAGGAACAGGTATCGCTGACACGCCAGTTTTAGCTCCTCCTCCCTCTGCTCGGTGTGAAGTCGTAGCTCCTCCCACCGCTCCACCAATTCCTGCTGCACGTCCTGCAGGCGGAGCTTCAGCTGAGGTGTGCAGAGGTCCAGGATGGGGTCGACGGCGTCCAGCTGCTCCTGCAACTGTAACACACACACACACACACACATACACACACACACACACACACACACACACGTTTTTATATGAATGAGAGAAGGCTAAATCACAGAAACACCTCCTCCATGTTGGATCAGACTGTGTGAGCTGTAGCCGGGTGTTCCTAATAATCTGCCAACTGAGTGTCGAGCTGGCCCACATTTGGTTCTGTGACGCCGGGTTATGACTCATCACCTCTCGCCTCTGTGAGTCTGTACCTGTTGCTCTGTGGC
>NW_019522241.1:0-1214 GCF_002814215.2 Seriola lalandi dorsalis | reverse complement strand
GTTACCTCCAGGCATCCTGACTTGAACACATGGAGCACATGTTTGGTTTTGAGGGCCGTGACCTTCACCGCTGCGGGGGGGTCATTTGAAGTAAGTCCATGTTTGAGTCTGCTCCTCCGATCTACAAGGAGGAAAACATCAAATGGGGCACAGCCAGGAGTCAGCTGACTGAAAAACCAAGCATATAAGGGAGGGGGAGTAAACAGCCTCCACTCTGTAGTTAATTCTGACCTCTGAGCGCACTCCATCCACACCAGATACAGGAAAATGAGCTTTGCACAGCTCGCCTAATACTTACTTTATTTGCATTCAGCCGCCTTCTGCTGAAATTGAGCGCTGAAAGGAACCAGCAGGTCTCTGTCTCTTTAGCTCTGGTCTTTTAATCCATAGGAGCAGTTCAGGTTTGACCAACATTTTTGTCTTTTTTGATTTGATGCTACCTTTATTTGTGCCTGTATCTTTAAAGGTGACCATTACATTTCCAAGAGAAAAATTAAAAGCTCCTTTCATTTCATTTCAATGTTAGAGGAAAGTCCTCACAGAGGATGAATGATCTGCTCAGTTTCCTGATATCAAAATGATGATGATGTAAAAGATACAATCTGGAGGAACCTGAATTTTATCGACTAGGCCTGTACAATTCATCACATTGAAATCATAATAGTTCAATTCTGCTGTGTTAGATATCTGTTGCATCAAGCCAAGTGTGAATAACTGCCTGAAACTGCAGAGAGAGATGAGGGGACAGGACATGGATGTAAATAAATCGTATGTGTTCAGGAGACAGGAATAGAAAGAACATTGTCAGAACTGAGGAAACCCAGTGATGGTGAGGAAGAACAAATAGCCTACGTGTATCTACCCAGGGCTCTGACAGAAACTGTAAATGCTGCACTGACAGCTACATGGAGCAGGTTCAGAGACAGTGATGACAGTCACAAGCTTTCTCTCTAAGCAAAACACCACAAATTTGTGTAACATAGAAAATTATTTATGATGAAGATATAAAGGCCAGGAAAACTCCCATACAGTGATACAAGTTTATAATATATAAGATATACCAATAATTAAATTTGTATACGTACATATCTTAAAAATATCTTGGATTAATTCTTATTTGATAAAATGTAGCAACCACATATGTTTATACAAATTCTTTTTATATAAGCAAGTTTATTAAAAAAAACCTGTATATATATATATATATACATATA
>NW_019522240.1:1763-2370 GCF_002814215.2 Seriola lalandi dorsalis | reverse complement strand
TGAAAGCTGTTGATCAGTAAATACTGAGGTAAATTTATCTGTCTGGGCATCAAGCCAAAGCACGAAGAGGCTGTGAAGGTGTTACACAGAGAAAGGTTCAACAGTGACTTTCCTGGTTAAATAATCATAAGACTAGTTCTTTCTGCAAAAAAGCAATTACACTTAAAATGCTGTCTCATCCTTCCGGAACGATACAGTCCGGGGTTTAAACATTAATGGGCATTGTTTAAAGGTCATCACCCAGCAGCATCTCTAAACTGAAAGTCGGCTCCCTGAACATGGCTGATTTTGGGGAGATCCTCCGGAACATCGGAGACTTTGGATTATTTCAGAAGATCACCCTTTTCGCTCTTTGCTTCCCAAATGTTATTCTTCCTTTTCACTTTGCCAGCCTATTTTTTATCCAGTCAGATCCAGAGCGACACTGTAACACGGACTGGATCCTCAGAGCTGATCCTAACCTGACCACAGACGAGCAGCTGAACCTGACTCTTCCCCGGGAGGAGGACGGGACCTTCAGCAGGTGTCGGATGTTTGTCCCTGTGGACCGGGACATCGGCTCCATCAGGGAGTACGGACTCAATGAGACCTCAGGGTGCCAGAGTGG
>NW_019522240.1:0-917 GCF_002814215.2 Seriola lalandi dorsalis | reverse complement strand
TATCTAGTACTGCAGTTCTTCTCTGGAGTCGGGGCTGGAGGATATCGAGTCAACTGTATAATACTGTGTATGTTTACTGAGTTTATACAGGTTTAGAATAAAGTTGCATCTAATGACTGTTTTAATAATAAGTTAATCTGCCAATTATTTTCTCACTGAATTACTAATTTTCTCTCAATTGAACAGTCCAATTTGATTTATTTAAAACAAGAAAATATCAATAACATTTTTCCACTCATGTTCAGTTTTCAGCAAAATTGATAGTTGCAACCTGAAAATGAGAAATCTTCTTTTATGTCTGAAATCAAGGACACTTTAAAAAAAAATTATATTAAAACATGAGTGGTAAAACTGTTATCACAACCGTCATCACTGTGTGTGAAGCTTCATGAGCAGCAGCAGTATATACCAGACTTAGTAAACAGGTTATAAATCAGATGCTTTGGGATTTTCAAAGGCGTCCACATCGAACAGCTCACAGCTTCTATCTGGGTGACAAACTGCTGCTCCGCCTCTCACTGAACAGAGCACACACAGAGCGAGGTGGGCCTCTCGCCTGCAGGGAAATAATGCCAACTGTCCTCTGTGGAAACCAGCCAAGATTTCTTTATAAAGTCGAGTAGTTGCTAGGTCTGCTAAGCTGCTAAACAGGTCAGAAAATTAAAACTGTTGTGGATCTGCTCCACGTGACGTAACAGAAAATGTTCGCAAAGAGAAATTGCCAGTGAGGAAAGTCTAACACTCAGCTGATCAATGGTTTAACTTTATCACTCACTCACTCACTCACTCACTCACTCACTCACTCACTCACTCACTCACTCACTCACTCACTCACTCACTCTGCACTGGACTGTGGCTTATCCAGCCAAAAATGACAAATATTTTATAAAATATTTTTCTCACTGCAGCTACAGAGT
>NW_019522239.1:5358-8209 GCF_002814215.2 Seriola lalandi dorsalis | reverse complement strand
GTTTTCATCAAATTGGTATGGTAAACTACAGTACCAGCACTGGAATTAGAATCACAATAAATATCTGAAAATCAAAAAAAAAGAAGAACCCCTTCATTGGTGATTCTCTGCCGTGACCCGGATTCGAACCGGGGTTGCTGCGGCCACAACGCAGAGTACTAACCACTATACGATCACGGCGAGCTAGTGGGGACTGGTGCACAGCGTGGATAATCTGTCTATAAAAAGGACCTACCTGTGCTCGTATGTTGTGACATCAGATAGTTTTCTGGCTGTCGTGGCTGTACCTCAGTGTCTTTGTGACTTTAAATGCTAAAGTGACCAAAGGAAGCGAGAATGACAAATGTATGCTATTAAGCTAACTTTAGCTAAAGTTTAGCTAGCTTTAGCTAACAGTAAGGTGGACACAAATTTGCCAAAGACGTGGATATCGTTTAAGACGGTAAATTGTAAACATAAACGCTTACATTGACAATAATGTTCTCGCAGTCCTTCGTCTAATTTTGGTTCGACCTTACCGGAGTCGTGAGTAACTTTGCTTAAGTCTAGGCGTTAGCTGCGTTTTCAGCTTCACCAAGTAGTGCAAGTATAGCTACTTCACAGTAGTACGCAAATGTTTGCGCAGCCTTGGGCGAATTAAATATAAGTAAAACACTGGCAGCAAATACAAAAATTGCCTTTCTTCAAATGGTAACGGACTGTTATCATTTGTCAACAGTTTAAGTTTATTTCATTACCTCAAAATAAGAACTAAAGCAGAAAAATACAGAAGAAACCCAAGGAAAGTGGTAGTCTTTATTTGATAAATTATTGACAGCAATGGTCTTTTTTTTGTTAAATTAGGCTAGCCAGCTTGCCACTGATGAAAAAGTGTCATAAACAATTATTATATAAATTTATATTATATAAATTTTAAGTATTATACAATTTATGATGAATTCAGTGGTTAGCAAAAGTAAGTGTTAATGTTTCTTCAGTGTTGCTAGGAATAAAATGCTAAGACAAACTAAACATAAAACTCAGTCACACACTTATTCATTCATCATCATCAACCACAGACAGGTGAGATACATGATCAGCAATGCATTCCTAATCACGTGAGTAAAAAACATCAAAATCTCAGAGTAGTAAGTATTTACAGTAATGCAACCAGAAAGGTCTAATGTCGAAGAGCAAAGTCTCGCAGTTCATTCTCATCATTTTCTTCAGGTTCATTGCTCCTTGTAACTGCAACTTTAGCAGCACACTCTGCCTTTCTGGTGAAAGGGCGACATGGACCAGCCACAGTCTGATGCAGCAGTGGTTTGCTGCTTGAAATGTTGCCCATACTTTGAGCAGAAGCACCTTCGTGTTTTTTGTCTGTTGCTGCATGATTCCTCCTCCTGTACAATTTACAGGATGCCACCAGAGGTTTTCCTATGTCCACATGTTGGCTTTCTGTCTGGCGCAGCTTACTGTCTGTGTGAGTATAGTGTAGATCTACCTTGATGACCAGCGATTCCTAGCAAAGGCAAATAACACATCAATCACATTTATTGTACAGACTTTCTGGTAAAGAATTAGTGTTTGTTTTTCATAGGAACAGAAATGGGACATATATCACTGACTGCATACCTTAAGCCTCTGAAGAGCGCAAAGCCTCAGAGTGCAGTCTGGGTTATCAGAGGACTTAAATAGTAGAGAGTCCAAATCCTCTGACCTGCCAGGGCCAGAAAATATGTCTTGCATTGCCTAAGGATTCAGAGCATAAAAGATTTGATTAGTATGAGTTAACCAACTTCATCAAAATAAATAAATGCCTCCTGCATTTACAATGTTTTGGCACTGAATCTCTGCCAGGATGTGGTGGAACAAGTGCCACAATGAATCAGCCACTAGATGTCAATATGGTCCAAGGTTCTGTAGTCTACAGCATGTATGTATTACTAAGAGAAGTGTTGCAGATTACTAGTACTACATCCTGCTTTGTCTTTGTCTGTGGTTGCAGCAGATAGGAAGTCTATATATGGGCAGAACTTCCTCAAACATGTGAAACGTGGGGGTGAATGGTCAACATTGAGAAATTCCTGCTGGCTAATGGAAAGTGACTGCATGCTATGGTGAGCAACATGGAATTTATGATGTAGATACATTTGGAAAGCAATTTTTAAACCCAATGTTGAGTTTACTAACTCATAAGGAAGAAAGTCAGATTTGAGCTAGTTATCAAGACAGTTATGCACTAATATAAAGGTGACATTTCTGTATACTGTGCATTTATTTATTACCAATGTTGTGATTTGTTTGCTTTTGTACATGTATGTCACTGTATACATCCTTTGTGGTTTCTATATGGATCAAAATAAAACGTGACAGGATGTCTTAAAGTTAAGAAAAGTAAATATAATAATAAAATAAAGTAAAATTAGGTAAAAAATAAATATTTACAGGTTTGCTGCTCAGTGTGACGGTGCAGTCCTGGGTTTTTGGGCCTTTGGTCTTTACACTGGCAAAAGCCACCAAAACATTAGAGAACAAAGCTGAGAAGCTGACTTCCACTTCCACTCCGCAATGAAACGTCAGCCGCTTCTTCCGTGGTAGCTCTGAAAGAAGATATGAAAAAGTTTTGTTGTTTTTTTCTTTTTAGAAAGAAATGCAACTAAAATCAGCTACTGAACTGTTTTACTACTTTACTTGACTGTAATTTTGTTCAATTACTGTGACACAGCAGCTGATTTCGCAGAGCCAGATTGAAGACATTAGGGACTTGTCAGTCGCTCTGTTGATTTAAGACCTTAATCTTGGACCTAATCTAAAAGAGACTGAGTAGATTCTCAGATTAACTCACCATCTCAAGATTCCATTTTTAAAA
>NW_019522239.1:0-1018 GCF_002814215.2 Seriola lalandi dorsalis | reverse complement strand
CAGTACAGGCACAGATAAACACAATTCTCACAGTAGACAACACAATAAAAAAGTGCCGTTTAAAATGCTTGAGAATGTTGATGCTGAATGAGAATGCTTTTTATAAATGCAAAATCCACATACCTCCTTTTCATCATCAGTGAACCACTGGTAGTTGAGGATGCCTGTGCCCTCAGCTCGTACACTCAGAGTCACTTTGTGGTTCACAGGTACACACACAGAGACAGGATGGCGCACTATGAAAATTTCTGAAACAAATCAAATAAGAGTTTCAAGTCATCTGAAATCACACTGTGTCACCTCTGTCTCACACCACGCTGAGACTGTCGCGCTCTCGAGAAATAACATACCTCTGATCATTATTCGACAGGGATTGGGACGGGATCCAGTCATCAGTGCATTTTCCTCTTGTTTCGCTGGACTGTAAGAAGTTGGTTTCAAATAAGTATTTTTGAATCACTCATTAAAAACCGCAGCAAATCTAAAGGAAATAAAAAGTACAAAAAAAACTGGAACGAATAACAAGATTTCGCTTTAGATATGAAATTGCTGTAAATACAGCCTCAGAACCTAACTTCTCGTTTCTAGTGAAATCAGCTTTACCCGCAGTGTACAATACTGTAGATACTGTTAGAAATATCCTAATTTCGACAGGAAAATCATCAGTGATCAATAAGACCGTCAGCACTCATGTATTAGTGTATGGGCTACCTGCCGTCAGTCTCGTACCAATCGAGCATCTGTCGGACCTCAGCCAGAATATGTTTTCCTTGTCCTTCCCTTCTTCACTTAAATCGTATTGTGTAAAACTCCCCTTTCCCGGAACGAGACAACGCAAACACACATTACCGTGAGGTCTGTAATACGTGAGCAGCTCATAGAACATAACGCGTCTCTCTCCCGTGATACACTGAAAAAAAAAACATAAATGTTTTACTTCTAAAATCAAAATGCGATTTGAAAAAACACGTCCAAACAAACGAACTTTGCGCCGGTTAGATGGATCTAAATCTAGAAA